>NC_054707.1:64946919-64978853 GCF_016097555.1 Gigantopelta aegis | reverse complement strand
ACTTCTCACTTACTAACCACTAACCATTAACCCGCAGTTCTAGACAGACATCTTACCTAAAGCCACCTTGAGAAAAGTAGTTGAAATTGTTGTTTGACATATCACTCCATGATGATGATGTCATTCTAGATGATGTAAACCACGTCGTCGACGACATCCCGGCAGCTATGAACGTTATATTTTCCATGGCAACTCCGTTTTCGTACAGTACCAGTCTCACCTATAAACAAAGCCGTGACATAACAGCTTAAAAATGTATTACCCTAACGGTCGTGAATAACCGAATGACATATAATTGACAAGTAAAACTCGTCTATCTTATTGTCCGTATGGATCTATCGCTTCATATACACACCCTAATTAAAAACAATCATACCTACACAACAACAACAACAACAGTAATGTGTACTAATTGGCACATGTGCGATATATGCCTAGTCCCATTATGCCATATGTCAAGAACAACACTAATATTTATGTAACAACAACATGGGCTAAACCAGGAATTGTGTGTGTGTGTGTGTGTGTGTGTGTGTGTGTGTGTGTGTGTGTATATATATATATATATATATATATATATATATATACATACCAGTACATCATCAACAACAACAACGGCGAAACAAGAATGTATATGTACTGGTATCTTTGCGATATTTGCAGAGCTACAACAACAACAATGATATTGTGTGTGAATTGGCAACTGTGTCATCAACAAGACCGAAATGAGAAAGTGTATGTATTGGTACCTGTGCGATATTAGAGGAGTTCCAGATGTCGATGAGTTTACTTTTGAAGTGTCTGTCACAGGAGTGTGACCCGTTCACCGACAAACAACCAACAGGGACGTCGTGACGTAGTGCTGGGTAGTCGTCGTAATGTCCAGGGGTGGTCCACGTGTCATACGCTGATTGATTAATGCGACTAGTAGCTCGGAATACCAAAATCCAGTCCCTATACAGCACATACTCTACAAAGAATGCAAAACAAGAAACATGTTTATAATAAACATCATGGAAAATAAGAAACATGTATTTTTTACCATCATTACCACCAGAAATATACAAGTGAAAATAATATTTATATTTACCACCATTACCACAAGAAATATATAAGTGGAAATTAAGAAAACATATTTGTATTTGTCACCCCAGGGACAACAAATATACAAGTTGAAAAAAAGAAACATACTTTTATTTATCATCATATGACCATTTTACAACAGTGGACAACAAGAAGTTTTTTTTTTTTTAAAGTTACAGTGTCTGGTTACCATATAATAATATCATGCACAAATATGAAATACAAGTTAAACTGCACGTTTAAAAAATTCGTGTGTGTTCGCTACGAACGGTGGACGTCAAAAGTATACGCTCGATTCGTCGCCTGTGCGGCCATTGTTCGGCAAACCACAAACAACAGCCTGTTGTCAATTTCAGTTAACAGGTGCGTTTGCGGATTTGAAATTGTAGGGTTCGTCTCAAAAAATGAAAAGAAAATTCTTGCGCTGTTCAAAGAACGTTCGGTTGAGGATACGTACTATTCTTTTGTTAAAACCGGTTTTGATCTTGACAACGTACTATCGATAATCGTACCTTCCTATTTAAGAATTAATATTTTATAAAGTGTTAGTAGAACTTTCAAAATTTAGTTTGTATAACACATTGATCATGTATATATTTTAAAGGGACATTCCTGAGTTTGCTCCACTGTAAGATGTTTCCCACTAATAAAATATTTCTACGATCAAATTTACATATTAAATATATTTTCTTGTTTAGAATATCATTGTCTGTATATTTAATGTGTTTCTGGTCGTCTTAATATTTGTAAGAAGCCCAAACTGGATTTTGTCTTCAAATAATTTCGTACGTACGAAAAAATATATTTTAGGAAATAAAATGAAATTTAACCTAGTACAAATATTAGAACGATCAGAAACACGTTTAATATACAGCCACTAATATATTGTGCAGAAAAATATATTTGATATGTAATTACAATCGTTAAAAAGTCTCTGTTAGTCAACGTATTGATGTATGTATGTATGTATGTATGTATGTATGTGTGACGGAACATGCTCTTATCTTTTCGCCTGTGGCGATGTTAATTGTTTTAGAGGGCCGTGTGCAGCTTGGTTACGTAATACCCCCGCGCGACGGTGGTAGTCCTGCGTCCTAATACACACCCAGACGAGGTGTGGAGGCCATGTGCAGAGTGGTTACGTAATAATTCCGCGCGACCATGGTACCTCTAGCGACCTGGCGACGGTCTGTCTGGCCATCTAAGGAAATAAACCGTCTCTGGGAGTTGGGCTCGCTTGTGGAAATAACACAACATAAGATTCGGTCCCGCGTACTGTCTCTGGACCAGTCTGGGAGTTTTATAATAAATAGCTAGGATTTTAGATATATCGGGGAGAAACATTGGAAGTATCCAGGGGAACGGACGTTGTCCAACTGAACGAACTATATTAGTTCAGACCGGACTTGGTAACTATATATTTCTGCTCTGTTGTATAACCTTGATGTGATTTAATCAAGACAGTTAAATTTGTTCAAAATCACGTGAGAAGTTCAGCGCCTGCGCAAATCGCGTAAATTCCCAGTTCTACTGGCATCCCGCTAATTGAAAAAAAAACCAAGCTGGCCATTGGGTTTGCAGTTGACCTAGATAATGTAGATAAGCGAGCATTGCGAAACTATAGCGATGTGGTGGGCCTTTTATGTACCAAACAGAACTGGATCATTTATTTTAAATGCTTAAATAATACAAATAGTCCAGACACTGCAGCTTTAATGTACAACCATTACCACGATAAATATACAACAGAGGAAAACGAAGAAAATATGAACATCGAATACATTAACTAACACGTGAGACACGAATATTTCTCACAATTAGCACCAGAAATATACAATTATAGATGGTATTAATAGAAATATCAATTACCTCATGGAATCTACATCACTGAAAACAAATAACCACTGATCACTCTCATAACAGATGTGACCAGGACTGTTTTCATGAACCTTAATTAGAGATAAACATGGACATTTTGTTGTTGTTTGTTTTTAAAAATTAAAATAATAATAAAATAAACTCCATTTACTAACTTAGGAAATGTTAATCTGAATTGACCTGGAAATAACCAGCAACAACATTATATTTTATCTTACCTGTCTTTAGCTGGAGGTATTCCCAGTATGGCGATCTTTCATACGTCACTTCCGGCGAGTGGATCAGTTTGTCGTGGAGTTGACATATCTGATTACCTCTGTGGAAACTGACGGCCAGACACCGACTGTCTGCACAGAATGACAACGAGCATTTGTTTACCGGACATGCTACTGTGCGCATGGCTGAACTGGTCACGTGATATCCCGGAAGTCTGCTGAAAAAGGCAGTTTCACGGGCAGAAAGGAAAGACATATCCAGCATGAAGACACAAATAAAGATGGCCACTGCTCCATTCCCCGCTAATCTTTGTTTTTGTGTCATTGTCTAGGTTGTCTGAAAATGTAGAGGTTTAGGTATTAATAATTGCTAATCCGTTTTGTGTTTTCTTTTATTACAACTAAATTAACCATGGTATATGTTGAATTTATTGCTTTATTTTATATGGCACCTCTCGTTGTTCCTTTGTGTGGTGTTTCTAAATATACTTTTAGAAACAAAACTAGCCACAATACTATTTTTTTATTATAACAACACCACTAGAGCACATTGATTTATTAATCATCGGCTATTGGATGTAAAACATTTGGTAATTTTGACATGTAGTCTTAGAGGAAATCAGCCATATATTTAATTAGTAGCAAGGGATCTTTTATATGCATCATCCAACAGAAAGGATAGCACATTAAACAAAATAATAATTAAAAAAACCTCCCAAAACCCATCCCCCCAGAAAAATTCCACTAAACCTTATGTTAAGGTTGGATGATTTACAAAAACGTTTATGTCAAGCGGGTGTCCGCCTTCTATTTAATTTTACTTTTCTTTGAGAGGTTTTGTTTTTCAACGCCATCGAACTATACTACACTAATGTTACACTCCCTATTAAAAACCAACAAAGAAACAAAAAAACAAAACAAAACAAAAAAACAAACAAACAAACTACAACATCTAACATCCGTCGATTGAAACGTGATAGAAAGTCTTTAAAGAAACAGCCCTTACTTCGCTTTAAAATGTATTATTTTGTTGTCATGGTTAAAAAGAGTGAATATAATATGTTGACCAAACCCACCCGTTTTCACAGTAAATGCGACACCACACGATACGAGTTACTCGTACGGGATTGGCCACGATAATAACCGATTGTATAGCGACTGATGAAATCGTAATGTTTGTCTTGTCAATCGGCTATTCTCGTACGAGGCACTCTTATTGTGTGGCGTCGCCTTAATATTAATCTTGTAAATATACATAGTGATTATGACTATGACAACGCGTACGAACTCGATGTACCCAACTAGACACAATGTAACACATTAGCGAGAAAAATTGGTTGATACAAATCCTCTTCATTTGGCTGCCATTGTAGTTGTAGTGACTACTTGCATAACGAGCGTTCTCTATGGAAATCATGTTACCATTGTTCTGATGGTCTATATCCTGAACGCCCACCACGCTGATTCCATACATTTCATTTTACATTTCATTTATGTTTTTGTTTTCTTAAATCTTCCACTTAAACCAAAAATGATCGACCATGACAGCGAAAAGGTTAGAATAATTACTTCGTTGATTACAGAAGTAATGTAAGTTTGCATTTTAAAAGTAATAGTATTATATTGTCAGTGAAGAATTTAGAATGATTACATACAAAACGTTCCTGAAATACATTTTCTTTAGATCCAGGAATCCGCACAGCAATATTAATCTTATCAACACTTATGATGATTGCAATCACGGAAATGTGTGCAAACTCATCAAAAAACTGAACCAGACACAATGCAGCTAAATGTACTTCTCAAACATGACTGTAGTGACTGATTTATAATTATACCGGTGGAACGAAATAAGGGAACAATTAAATAATAACAGCAAACATTGACTGTATAATCGGAACCTTCATCCACAATATCGGAAAATTAACTCTGGTACTTCATTCAATTCAACTTATTGACATTTAATCCCAAGTGACATATTTTTCTAAAACGAAACCACTAGAGCACATTGATTATATTATCATCGGTTATTGGATGTCAAACATTTGGTAACTCTGATATAAGAGTCTTAGAGACGAAACCCGCTACATGTTTTCATTAATAGCAAGGAGTCCTGTATATGGACTTTTCGACAAGACAGTACATACCATGTCTTTCTACATGCTAATCATGGCAAAATGGAGCCTACCTCACAAAACTTCGTAAGTTACGTTTACCGGTCATACATTTATATGTGTTTGGCATCTATTGCATGAAGAAACTTACATCATTACAGAAAAGGGAGCATTTTAAGGACAAAATAAAATGAAATATGTGTATTTTGAAACTATATTTGTTATACTATAATAATAATAATAATAATAATAATAATAATAATAATAATAATAATTGTGGTTTAGTCGTAAATTTACGTTTACGTGCAAAACTAGGCTTACGATGTTTTGTAAAATTGGGTCCAGGTTCGGACTGGAAAAAGACTCAATCAGAGAAAGGGATCAACTGAGGTGATTCGATTCAACGACACAAGGACCTCAGACGAGCGCTCTAGGGAGTCTTAGAGAGGAAACACGCTATATGTTTCTATTAATAGCAAGGGGTAGTTTATATGCACTTTCTCACGGACAAAATCCCACATACACACGACCTTTGACACACACACAATCCCACACACACACACGACCTATTGATATATATACATACATACGTATATACATACATTCACATATTCACAACTCATGACAGTTACAGACCCAGATATAAGACCAGTTTAGTTGATAAGAGCAAATGAGACAATAGCAAAAGTCTGCACTGAAATACAATTTGGGCTTTTGGTTCCCAGACTGAGGTTTAGTTTAGAGACTATCTGCATATCGAACAGTAGTACTTTTAACTATGGTTAATTAGGCATTAATATTTGTGGATGTAAAAACTATAGTTGTATTAATTGTAAGACAGGAAACAAAGCTAATAGGCAATAAACGTTTATTCATGAAAATAAAAACAATTACACATTGTTTGTATATTTATATAGTTTAAATATTCAAAGCGAACCCACTTAATTGAAAATGTGTAGGACCACAGACCACAATTATTTACACTACATGTTTATATATAGCGTTGGTGGCTATTGCATTTTATTAATATTAGTAGACCCGTGGATATATTTGTATGTACTTTTGCCTGTCTGGAGACAATATCCCTGAAAAAGACAACATCTGTTGTCCAGCTCTTTCTCCTGGGGCACTGGTTTCAACAAATTGAATATAATAGAATAGATGTATAAAAACACCTCAGCACGAAAAAACCTTTGGCTATTGGGTGTCAAACTATGGTAAATGCAAAACATCACAGGTTTAAACAAGCACACCAGCTAAACCTGGCCAGAGTACAAAAGGTGCTATATTGACAAGTCTTCAATGTTAACAAGTTAACGTTTGCAGACTATATGTTCTTCTCTTCTAACTTCAATCTAATAGGTGCCACTTCAAAGATGTCTGCCATGAAATAATCACAGTCAAACAGTAGACTTCTTCCGGATTTTGTCATCTAAGTAGCAAGATGACTGAAATCTGAGGCCTGGTGGTTCCTTCGTTGAGACGAACCGCGCGTCATCCAGCCAGACTAGTTCCACTGCAAGACTGAGCCGACGACTCGATTCCACGGCCTCCCGCCCACACTCACTTGTTGTTATCGGCTTATTGCATCAAGACTAACGCCTTCGGTCAAAAATGACATTTGCGGGATAAAATAGACAATAACACCCGCAAATCAAAAACATCAATATGGGTGTCTCCTAAATATTCTCTCTCAAGGCTTTTATTATACCAGAATCTCATGTGACATCCAGTGATTATTTATGTCCTTTAAATAAAGTTTTCTTGCAGCTTTCTCGATATAGTTTACCGTTTTAATAACCCCACCCCAGTTCTACAGCAGCAGTAACTCAACAGAATTATTAGTGTTCTTTCTACATATAACTATTATGAAATATTTATTGTGATTCACGTTACATTACAAATTTGAGGGAAGGATGCTGATATACTGTACGTTTAAAACATGGCAATACTATTACCATATCTCTAGAATTAGGGTCTCACGCAACACTTCTTTTACATTTAAAAATATAAACGACAACAAATCATCAACACATTCAAGCTCACACCTCTGCACGAATTCAAATGATAATTTAACAAATGTGTGACTGTATGCTCTCAGAAGTTATTGTCAAGTGCCATGTCAGTAAGATAGCCACTTTCCAGGCTGATTGAAAGGACTGCCACACCCCAAGATGGGTCATTTTACTGTTTTATGTTCACAATAGTTTCAGTTCTTTTTGCCTCACGATGTCCATTTAATTCATAGGTAGTATTTATTTCATACCTGTAGTATTTGTTTTTGAAACTATATATTGGTATTTTATTAAAATTTATTTTGTTATATAAAAGTATTAAAATAAAATTAAATTTGATAAATTTTACCTTTGTTTGATAACAAAGACAACACAGTTATTTAAATGATCTGGAGACTTATCACCTACATTAAAAAGCCCACAAGAACAAATAAAATAAAATAATAATAATAAAGATAAACAAATAAAAAACATCCCATGACCAAAAAACAAAACAAAAGATATTATGTGTATTGCGTTTGAAATCATACTTTTGTTCAACATTCAGTTAAAGGAAAATACTGACACGAAAGAATCCAAATTTATGGTGTTTATATTACAAAATGATGTTCACCATTTTAAAGTTGCATTGTATATCTGGCAGATCTATGTACATATCGAGTTCAAGCAACTTAATCAGTAATCATAGTCATCTTCTACCTCATCCTCTGCTACACTTCCATCACAATCTGGTTGTCACAGTCTTGGAATCTGCACATATCAGTGCACCGAAGTCCATTTGTTAAACAAACGCATTTGGGAAGTTTACACATCTTGGAAGAGTTGCAAGCTAACAGATCTAACACAGCTTGAGGTGCTGGTTGACCATTTATCCAGTCTACAAGAAGCTGCTCAGACCCTTCGTTTTCAATTGTCCAACCTCTACCAACAGGGCTTGGTATCTTGGGGTCTTGTTCCAAACATCTTCTCCATATTGCAACCAGGTAGTTAGCATGTTGTGCATGGTTCACCAAACAGTCCCTGCACAGTGGCAATTGATGACTCTCTATCTTCCCTTTCTTTGCACAGAACAGATGGTATCTGAGATCATTGACTTTTACTACAGAGGATTTTGTAGCATAAAGAAGACAAGTGAATGCCCCAATCTTGTCCATGATTTCTGGCGATATATCCCATTCTGGCCCAACTCCATGAATGTGTCCTGCACTTCTTTGTTGCTGGTTAGTATTTTCAAAGCACTTGCTTTTCCTTTACCTGCAAATGCACTGACTGTATCGCACCCAGTGTAAGCATGCATTCCAATAAGAGCTCTACAGTCATCCTTGCCAAGAGTGGTTACTATATTTCCAATGTCAAGAATCCTTGAACGTGTTTTAGACCACATTTTTGGAACAATGATATTCCAATGTTCTTATGGCAAGCCAAACATAAGATGAAGACATCTATGTCTCCTGAGTTCACAACAACAGTTTGATATCCCTCACCTGCAGCATGAGCTGTATGTCACAGCATGCGACCATCGGCTTCCTCTTGCAAGCATTGGGGATCACACACCTCACAACTCTGGGATGTTATTTTGTAACACTTGTTATCAACTGTTGCAAACAAAACCTTTCCTTTTACCCTACTGGCATATTCTTCCTTTTCCCATGCATTGACCAGGAATGTGATCAGATTAGTTTTGTTATTTATCTGACTCAGGAACGTTCTCCATTGTCTTACAATCTGTGACGCTGTGATACTTGGTAGTTTTTGTCCAGACTCTTCTCCTCTTAATGATCTTTCACTGTTTTTAAAGGACAATTCATTCCATCTTTTAATGCCATAGAGAATATCGATTTTGAACCTCCCATCCCATTCATCCCATCCATAACTGTTACAGCATTTTCTGGTACACTCTGTGCTAGTGTCACATTGTTTTGCAAGCAAATAGCTAAAGCAGCTTTGTTTGTTTTTCTCAATATCCCTTCTGGTGTTGATAAAGTTCATGGCACAGGTCCTAAAGGATGCGACAGGATATCCATCATCTGAAGATTCTGCCGTTGTGCCATCACAATGATCCACCCAAACAGTGATCTATCTGCTTTCAAAATAACTGCTCTGCCACTGGCCTTCACTTCCTTTTTCTTGCATAGATTACTGAAAGTTTTCAGCTTTCTCATGTTGATTGTGTCATGAAATTTCTTCTTTTTTTGGGGGGGGGGGGGGGTTGGCTCTAGACGCTCAGCCTTATATGCTGCATAGCATTGTTCTCCACTCTCATAAGCATTCATCAAGTCTGAGGTTATTTCTTTTGGAGATGCCTTCGCTGTAGAGATGCTAACGAGATCTTTGTTCTGAGCAAATGGATTTACCCAACTTTGTATGAGACTTACTACAGCTGAAACAGATTCCTCATCCTTCTGAACTCCTGGCCTTTGCAGCTCCTTATGATGAATGTCTTTGTCCTTCTCGTGCACCTTATCTCACAACTGTTCCAGAAATGCACTCTGATGTTCTGCTGTAATATAGTATTTTTTCACAGCTCCAGACCTCAGACTGAATCGTGTTATACCCCCTGGTATCCTTATTTACTGTAACCTCTGTGGTTTGATCAACAGGAATGCGACCAAACGGATTGCTGCTGGAGATCTGAACAGAAAAGCTGCCTTTCATGAAGGCTTCATGTACATCAGGGTGCCTATCTGGAAGATTGGTCATTTGTGCATAGTATGCATAGTATGCATAGTATGCATAGTTCGTGCATATATCTTGCTATGTCAATAGTTGGGACATGATTCCTCACTTTAGCACTGACAGGCATTACGATTAAAACATGTTCTTACGTTCGTCATATCTTGCTTCTAGCAAAGTAAGTCATGATTCATAGTTTTTAGGACTGGATAAAATACCCTTTTCTTCATTTAAGGATAATGCACTGACTTTGGGAAGACTCATGTTGTTTAGATTTATCCATCACGCAACGAAATGAATTAGGTTAACAAATAATTGTAACCTATTTACTCAAGTGTGTCGGGTGCAACTATGTACTGTACCATACCTTGCCCACCTGTATTTCACTGTACCCTGCTGTACTTTACTTTGTTCTGTTATGAACACTCTTCTTTACTCCGCTATAATCTACTTTTGTATAATTTAATGATGAACCGCACAATACTAGCATCAAGTAAGATGTTTGTTTTTTAAAAAAATGAAATGAAAAGGCTTTACAAAATATCTCATTATAATAATGTATACTCATTTCTTTTTTTTTACATAAGACACACACACACACACACACATTTATCACGTTACTTATTGGGTGTCAACAGATTATTTACGTTAAAATAAATATTCTATAAGTGTAAAGAGCTGTGAAAAATATAAACGAGACCACATCATCTTTCCTGCACTGCCAATTGAAAGACTGCCGCTCTCAAAGGATTGACTTGAAGTTGCTTCACAATCGCACGGTTCAAATCATCCTGCCAAGCTGGTGATATATATCAATAGTGTTATGCTTAAAGTCAATGTAGGTGATACCATCATAATTGCCCGATTTAAGTAGTAAATATTGATGCTGAATCGGGCAGTTTTGTGGAACTGAAAACAAAAGTGTTATGTGATACCCTAATCCTAGAGGTTTGTTATATATGAAATGTACGGTCCATCAGCATCCTTCCCTAACCCTCAAATTTGTAATGTAACGTGAATCACAATAAATATTTCATAATAGTTATATGTAGAAAGCACACTAACAATTTTGTTGAATTACTGCTGCTATAGAATTGGGGTGGGGTTATTAAAACGGTCAACTATATCGAGAAAGCTGCAAGAAAACTTTATTTATAGGACATAAATAATCACTGGACGTCAAAATGAGATGCTGGTACAATAAAAGCCTTGAGAGAGAATATTTAAGGTTATGATCTTAAACTTCAGTTGACATTTCTGTTAGAAATTAAAATGGCGCAATAATACTTTTGTAAGGTCAACGAATAACTGTGGTCCGAGACCCTAAATATCAAAGGTTTTTCCCATTTTGTTTACATGGCTGATTTATATCATCCATCAACTCTGTACTCCACCATTTTTGTGTTCATATCTGGCTTGAAAATAATTTTATAATGGTTTCAGTGTAGTCACCCCTTTCGCAATTTCATAAAAATGTACTTTTCGTGCGCATGGAGGTAGTTACACACAGAAAGCTGGGAGTCCTGCAATGCTATCATCAAATGTCCATCACTAGGGATGTAGACAATCTAATTAAAATTAGCTCCACTATTACATGTGGATCTAACAGCAGCCAGTTGGAGCTCATGCCCACCAATCAAACCTTACTTGCAGAATCCTGCCAGTGATTTAAAAATAATTTGAAAACATTCCGAATTATCCTGAGGGTATACGATATGTTTCATGTAGACCTTGCCAAATATCACTATGAGCGTTCGTCCCCCCAGGTTGTACCAATAGCCACATTTTAGGGAATAAGGCTCATAGTAATCTTTTGCAAGGTATGCATATCTAGGATTGGATAATAGATGATATTATTGGAATAGTGGTAGCGTTTGAGTATTATCATCCTTTTCCTGACCCTACCCTAAAATAGTCAGTTTACAAATACGACCAACACAAGGTAAAACAACCTATTGCAACCCAGTGCTACTTTGCAAATAATTGAAAATATTTTGTGTAATTTATATATTAAAATCACTAAAACAGAAAATGTTCCCCTCCTCTCAAACCAAAAAATATTTCTTTTTGATTATTTTTAGAAATTGTATTTCATTTCCCTATTGCTGTTGACGAATACTCTCCTGACATCATATAACGTGCATAGTAACTTGTAATTATTGTAAACCAGCATCTGCAGTGTAGTGGTTAAGTTATCGGACTTGTGGCTGGTGGGTACTGGGTTCAAATCCAGCATCAACCGAGAATGAGTCTGACGACACAGTGGAAATGTGTGAGGCCACTGCATTGATCTATCTCTCACTAGCCACTAACACTGACTTATACCAACAGCCCAGATAGCTGCCCAGGACAGTGTGCATGAACCTTAATTGAACAGAAACACGAAAATAAGTATAGATGAATGAATTGCAAGCAATGTAAAGTGTTCAGGAGAAATATGATAATCATATTCATTTTCCTCATCCTCATTTGTATTTTCTCCATAGTCTAGTAGTCTGTACATATCAGTGTGTACCGGTCTCAATGGCGTCGTGATTAGACCATCAGTCTACAGGCTGGTAGGTACTGGGTTCGGATCTCAGTCGAGGCATGGGATTTTTAATCCAGATACCGACTCCAAACCCTGAGTGAGTGCCCCGCAAGGCTCAATGGATAGGTGTAAACCACTTGCACCGACCAGTGATCCATAATTGATTCAACAAAGGCCATGATTTGTGCTATCCTGCCTGTGGGAAGCGCAAATAAAAGATCCTTTGCTGCCTGTCGTAAAAGAGTAGCCTATGTGGCGACAGCGGGTTTCCTCTAAAATAAAACAGTGTCAGAATGACCATGTGTCCAATAGCCGATGATAAGATAAAAAATGAATTTGCTCTAGTGGCGTCTTTAAATAAAACAAACTTTACATATCAGTGTACTTTACTAGAAGTCTGTTACACACACACACACACACATACACACACACACACACACACACACACACACACACACACACACACACACACACACACTCACGCATGCACGGAATTTGGTAGTGCACATGCCTTTGGACAGTTTCAAGGCAGTAGATTCAGAATAGCCTCAGCTCCTTCTTCCTTTTCAATCGTCCACCCTCTGCCAACTGGGCTTGGCACATTCATTTCTGGCTGTAGACACGCCCCTCACTGTTTTCACATCGACGTCTGAAATATAAAATAGGTTGTATCCGAGATCACTGACCTTAGTGTCTGATGCACTAAGGACACAGAAGAGACATGTGAATGCCTTTCCTTTGGAGTTTTTAATTCTCGCGGGGGTGGGTGAGTGAGGGTGGTGTGGGCTCCATTCCTGACTCAACTAAAAGAAATGTCCTGGGTTTTCTTGAAACTGGCCAGCCATTTCAAGGCACTTGCCTTACCTGTACCGGCAAATTAATGGCTAAACTGGCTTTGTTAGTCTTTCTAAGTACCAGTAATAAATCTGGAGCTCACGGTAATGGTCCAAGGGATTGAGATAAAATACCTGTATTTGGAGCTTGTGTCCTCGTGTCACCACTAGAATGCAACCAAAGACCAATCTGTTTTTATAGTGATCACTCTCCCTCTTGCTTTTACTTCTTTCTTGTATATGTTACTAAACCTCTACATCATGTCAGGTTTTGGAATTGGTTTGCTGTTGGGTCTTTTTCTAGTCTCTCACACTTAAAGGCTTTTATGAATCTAAAGGTGGCGATATCTATGGGAGCTACCTTTGCAGTAAAAATGTTAATGAGTTCCTACATTTTTGTGATTGGACCTATCCTTTGATGACCAAAACAACTGCTTCCGGACTTTGTTTCATTCTTGGTCAGTAAGTATGATGCAATTTTGATTTGTTACTTTTTAATTGACCTAGGAAAGTACTGCTGGTCTCAGCCGTTAAAGGGACATTCCCGAGTTTGCTGCATTGGAAAATGTTTCCGACTAATAAAATATTTCTACGATTAAACTTACATATTAAATATATTTTCTTGTTTAAAATATCAGTGTATGTATATTCAATGTGTTTCTGGTCCTCTCAATACTTGTAAGAAGCCCAAACTGGAGTTTGTCTTCAAATAATTTCGTACGTACGAAAACAATATTTTTTAGGAAATGAAATGAAATTTAACCTAGTACAACTATTAGAACGACCAGAAACACGTTTAATATACAGTCACTAATATTTTATGCAGAAAAATATATGTGATATGTAATTACAATCGTTAAAAAATCTTAAACATTCCAGCAAACTCAGGAATGTCCCTTTAAAGGGACATTCCTGAGTTTGCTGCATTGTAAGATGTTTCCGACTTAAAAAATATTTCTACGATTAAACTTACATATTAAATATATTTTCTTGTTTAGAATATCAGTGTCTGTATATTCAATGTGTTTCTGGTCCTCTCAATATTTGTCAGAAGCCCAAACTGGAGTTTGTCTTCAAATCATTTCGTACGTACGAAAACATGATTTTTAGGAAATGAAATTTAACCTAGTACAAATATTAGAACGACCAGAAACACGTTTAATATACAGCCACTAATATTTTATGCAGAAAAATATATATGATTTGTAATTACAATCGTTAAAAAGTCTCCGTTAGTCGATAACATCTTAAACATTGCAGCAAACTCAGGAATGTCCCTTTAATAATATTGTTTTATAACTCCTACTTTCCGGCTTTGCCTCCAGGAGTCTGGATATGTGGTGTTTTGTGACCTCAGTAGTCTCGTTCACAGGGATCCACCCAAAATAGCCCATCTTTCAAGCTTCATATTTGGCAGGATTTATCTTTGGAAAATTCGTCTTCAGAGCAACGTTGGGGCTAGGTACCTGATATAGTTGATCTTATCATAGGCAAAACACAATGAGATAATAGGTCTTATTGCATTGCGGTGCATATCTCAATTCCCTGCATGAAAAGCACACAGAAGGCCAAGTATTAAATCCTCTAGCAAGTGTATGTAGGACATACAGTATGTGATATGCACTCATTTGTTGTGAATTAGATGTTCTATGACATTTATCCACATTGTCATCAGCTCACCTAAAAGTGGACTTAACAAGACACTGTTGAATTTCAGCTAAAATCGCCAACAATGCTAATAATGACTATCAAATTACTGCTGCCTTAAACATTGTCTTTCACCCACACTGTGAATACCCTTATTAGTTTGATAACGCTTTCTTAGATGCACTTATGTACCTGACAGCATGATTACAATGTTTACAATCATGTATGTATGTATGTTTGCATATGTGTATGTATGTATGTATGTATGTATGTATGTATGCAGGAATCACCTTGTCCATTGCTAAATTAGCCAACTGCTAATTTTTATATACCAGGTGGCTACAACATTTAGTCTGGCTACAAAGGTTTTATTAAATTAATTAAATTTTAATAATTTTCAAAGAAATATTCTACATATCTGAAAATATTGGCCAAACCAAAATTTGTTCTAGTGCAATCCCAGTGCGTATGTGCGCGCACACAACTATGTACGCAAATATATTAATTATTTTATTTCAATATTTTAATTAATTTAAAATATAATAACATGAAAAATATATTTAATAAGTTTAGTGTATCTCTTTTTTGTATGGTATGTGTTAATGTTTTATGCAAATTCTGTAATTGCAGCGTATAGTGTAGGGGTATATGTAATTCCGTGGGACTTAAATGTTAATTTTTGGAACCATTCATGATTGATATTGTTTAACGGCACCACTAGGGTACATTGATTAATTAATCATCGGCTATTGGATGTCAAACATTTGGTAATTCTGACTCGTAGTCATCAGAGGAAACCCGCTACATTTGTTCTTAATTCAGAAAAGGGATCTTTTACATGCAGTTTCTCACAGACAGGACAGCGCATACCACGACCTTTATTATACCAGTCGTGGTGCACTGGCTGAAAATAGAAATAGTCAAATGGGCCCATCGACGGTCACGTAACAGATACAGACCCACCAGACGTCAAAGTACATCAGACAAGTGTTTTTGGCACACTTGTCAAACCCAGACCCACCTTTAGTTTGTGTTGGGCTTTAGTTACAAACATGTCTTATCCTACAACTACAGGTTTTATTTACATAATATAATGACGGATAAAGCAAAGTCATATCCGTATAGTAGCAGGGTATGTCTTTTGACGTCACTCATGCGATGTTACACGGATAACTACATTGAAAAATCGCTCATTTCACTTCAGGTCATCGTACAATGTGGTTGAAATAACAGAAGTAATAGCTTTTACCATTAATGTTTATGGTCTGCAGGATAAAGCTAATCACTAGTTAGTGACGTCGGATATCTGCTTTATCCTGTTCAGGCGGACTTTCCCATTCTTACCTTCACAGGATAAAGCCGATGTCCGACGTCGTTAACTAGTTAGTCGCTATATAATGGCAACAGACTCGACAGGCTTCAGAAACGCTACCGGAAACGATCGTTTCCGTGAATCCGAGAGCCTGCTGTTGTCGACCTTACTTACTTAAGTTCAAGTCAAAATACAAGAACAGTCTCTTTGGCATAATGAGTTGACTGTTCCATTGGTGAAATGAGCGAATGAGACTATAACAAAGGGCTGCACTGAACGACACTTTGGACCTTTGTTCCCAGATTCGGGTGTTTGGCAGCAGTAATTTTCACTGCGGTTAATTAGACATTAATTTTTGTGTATGTCCAGGTGTCCATTACACGCAGCGATTTGACTGCCGAGGTCACCTTAACTGCATAGGCTAGTTATGAACTTACGGTGATCTAATGGCTAAGAGCACTTCGTGGAACGTGTTCCAGGTCTGTAAAACAAATCTATAGTTGCATTAATTGTAAGACAGGAAACAACGCTAGTAGGCAATACACGTTTATTGATGAAAATAAAAACACTTACACATTGTTTGTACATTTACAAATTTTATATATTCAAAGTGAACTCACACAAAATACAATGCAATATAATGTTTATTGCAACCATTGTATGTTTACACTCGTTATGGGGACAGATTCCCATTAAAAAAGAAAAAGCAAACATATGAACTAGTTATAACAATTAAAAACACGCAGACACACAGACACACAAGACGCACACAGTAAGATAATGATCTACTAAACAGCTATAAAAAATACTCAATCAACTCGTTTGACTCGGGCAAGGCGTCTGCAGGTTTTTAAAATCGTTGTACTATTAATTCGTGTATGGATGTTGATACACGCAGCGTGGTGTTGGGATTACATTCAAGAATGAATTTCACTTAATCATAATCACTCAATGATTTGAAATGTTCATGTTCTACTTCTTTGTGTGAGGAACGTTTATTATGTGTACTTTCCAGTGTGGAACATTTCCCTATAAAATGGATTTCGCACTATTTCTTTACCACATAATTTGCAAAGTCTAAATTTTCTAGCAACATTTTTCGAACGTCTTTTTTTCTATTTCCAGATTATGTGCAAATATACGTAGTTTTGATAATGCAGACTATTATCAAAGTTTTATAATAATTTGTATGTTTCTAGTTTCGGAGAATTGTATATTTTGTTTGTAGGATAGTTTTTGAATGATGTAGAGTGTTTATCTTTTAGGATATCATATGTACAATGTGTGTTAAAGAACTTGGAAAAAAGGACATCTTGTTGCTCTACCAGCCTTTGAATATAGGTGTCCCAGGTTGGATAGTTTGCTGCATGTATTAAATTGGTGCATTGTAGTGTAGTAAATTGGATGATTATTAATATAAAATATATTTATTCTACGAACATGCAAAGACAAAAGTTGAACTTACGATTACTACAACGGACAATTAAATCTTTTTAGAAATTCAAAGGTGTATTCTGCTTAAAAACTGTGAATACGAATATTTTGAAAAACACTGGAAGAAATGGTATAATTTATTTATTGACAATTTTTTATGAACTTTTTCAAATGTAGTTGTCACGGGGACCCTATAATACCCGTAACGGAATAAAACACGATTATCCAAATATCTCTCCTAACTGTATATCTATTAGATCTCTCTGTATCGGGTAGTGTATACCCGAGTGGCTCGGCTCTAGGTATGATCAGAGATAGATCTTATATAAATATATGTATAATATAGCACGTTTAGTTCACTAGAAAACACAACAAAACACAATACACTTTGGAATCTGTATTAACCTTAAGCTGACAAATATATTTGCCGCAGTTAATTACTTACAACAACAATAATAATAACAACCCGGAACTAATCACTTAATTAGTTAATCTCTAGGTGTCTAGTTTACACAATATTCTAATCACTTCACTGTGATACAACACACACACGTGTGATAATTGAGAAACGCTTCCAGGGGAACTTAATTAATACAGGAATTACAACTCTATTCCTACTTGGTTAATTTCTAATTAACCCTTAACTACTCATTCAGTAGCCTTGAAATACCGAATTAATACTGGTACCTTATCACAATAAAGACAATAACATACAGTTTACCTAGGTCCTCTAGGATGACCGGCTAAGCTTTATATTTTTAAAACAGTGAAGCCTACAATTTACTTCGTCAGTTACCGGAAACACTGTCTAAATAATATTGGTATAATACAGTATTAAAATATTTAAAGTCACATCAATCACATCAAGGTTATACAACAGAGCAGAAAAATATATTAACCACGTCCGGACTGAACTTATATAGATCGTTCAGTGGACGACGTCCGTTTCCCCTGGATACTTCCAATGTTTCTCCCCGATATCTCTAAAATCCTATCTATTTATTACAAAACCCAAATATCGCCTGGAGGCACATCGCGGTATTCCCCCTACCATGTGAATTTTACACAGCGACTAAGACGACATTTTTTTCTTAGATGGTCAGACTAGCTGTCGCCAACCGCTAGGAAAAAAGGTCGTAAAACAGAACTCGCGGAGGTATTACGTAACTACTGGCCACATGGCCTCCACACCTGGTCTGGGTGTGTATTAGAGGGTACGGTCGCGCGGAGGTATTACGTAACAAGGGCCACCTGGTCTTAAGTGCATATTGGGAACAGCTCGACCACAGTCGCGCGGTGGTATTACGTAACCACGCTGCACACAGCCCTCTAAAACCATTAACATCGCCACAGGCGAAAAAAAAATAAGAGCATGTCCCGTCACAGTAGTTTAAGATACTGGCTTAGAAACAAACATTAAAAAAGAAAATTTGTTGTGCAGTTATTCATTTCTGTTTCTTCTGATATTTCTTTTTCCCCCTTTCTTGCTCCCAGAAATAATTAAAACTAATTACTGACAAGTATGAAAACTGATGTACATGAATATTGTTGTTTTGTGTGGGGTTTTTTGTTGTTTGTTTTTTTGTTTTGGGGGGGGGGGGGGTGAGTAGGTGAGTGCATGAGAGAGTTTTTGAATGCAGTATATGTTTTAAACATGAACATTCTGTACATGTAAATATTCTGTATATATATGAAATATATTTAACATATTTGTAAAGTACGTGAGCTCAGAGCTCCTCAACCCTGACACTGCCAAGTATTTCTGGGAACAATGAAATTTACGTAACAAAACAAAAAGCCAACAACAAATTGCTACATTGATAGGAGTGTGTTTGTATCTTCAATTAGGCGAATTTTGTATTTTAAAATGGTATTATTAATATCAAATATAAGAGGGCATCTTTCTAACTAATTTTCGCAAGCACAATTTGAAGTGTTTGTTTACCCTTAAGTTAAGATTTACAAAATTTATTGTGTAGTTTTTCGTATGGTTCACTGTCTATTAGATCATAATACTGATTTATGGTATGATTGAATTTTGTTACTTGTTCAGCCCCAAAAATTTCACATCCGTATAATAATAATATGGGTTTGATTAATGTGTCAAATAGTTTATTATTTATAGCATGTGTAGGGTTAATTCCGTTAAATGGCCTATGAACCTTAAATAGTACTTTAATTGTAAAGAGGTAGGACCACAGATCACAGTTATTTACACAATATGTTTTTACATAGCGTTAGTGGCTGTATCATTTTATTAGTAGTAGACACGTGCATTTGTATGCACCTTTTCCTGCCTGGAGGCGATATACCCTGAAAAGGATAACCCCTGTGGTCCAGGTCTTTCTCCCCACTAAACTCATACCCAGTGTTAACACGTTACACATGTTTGCAAAGTACATTTTCGTCCTGCCAATTTGAATCTATTAGGTGTCACGTCAAAGCTGTCTGTCATGAAATTTTTTTTAAAATATTTTATTGTCCCCAGCTCATTTTGACGATGCCAGGGTTGGGATGACCTGATTCATCGCCTCACATGAACGACGCCATTAGAGCACATTGATGTTTTGATCTTATCATCGGCTATTGGACGTCAAACATATGGTCATTCTGACACTGTTTTTAGAGGAATCTCGCTGACGCTACATAGACTACTCTTTTACGACAGGCAGCAAGGGATCTTTTATTTGCGCTTCCCACAGGCATGACCTTTGTTGAACCAGTTATGGATCACTGGTCGGTGCAAGTGATTTACACCTACCCATTGAGCCTTGCGGAGGACTCACTCAAGGTTTGGATTCGGTATCTGGACTGAAAATTCCATGCCTGTAGACCGATGGCCTAACTACGACGCCACCGAGGCCGGTAAGATTAATTAAATTATATACGCTAAATACTAGGAGTACATACACATTGTGGTAGTATGCTGATTATAGTAATAGTAATGTAAACTGTACACGGATCTGTAATGTCAGTCTACCATTACGCGATATTCGAATGACGTAAGAATACGTGACGATGTGTCTTTTTGAATGGAAATGACGTCAAACTTGAGCAGGTATAATAATCAATTATTTTGTAGATGAAAACTTATCATACTGACAAGATAGATCCACACACAAACCATTTGGAGCAGACTATACTGCACATGATATCATTACACATGACAGTTGCAATAATGCAATCAGTTTTATATCGTCTGTTTCAATTTTCTAAGTGTTACTTTTGCAACTTTTCATCTATAAAAGGAATCCTTTTAATCGTTATTATACCAGTTATCTGTATATTGCAGAGTATTAAAGCAAGTTTAAAGTCTCCATTTCAGCGATTTTAATTAATCATAATTATGTAGTAAGCAAAAACATTGTAGGTTATAATTTTGGTCTGGACTTTAACGCTTAATATTTACTGCACGTACTGAACAATTGCGGTCGATTGGCCCACTATTTTCCTTTGTCACCGCCTGAAGTCTTTTTCCAGGATACAATTTACCCCCCTACTTCAGAAAGATTATGCGTTCTTTTAAAATTTCCATTTTAAATCCTCTGACCGTATGCATTATTCAAAATAGGACTCATTCTCGGTGAAGGTTTCCAACGTTTCGTTCAAGCGGACAATTTCAAGGCAAACTAACACTAATAAGAAACTCGAACTGTAATTGAAAAATAACTCTTGAAGTAAGGAAGCGCATTTCTTCATTAAAAAAGAAAGAAATTCACGCGTCAGTGACCATTTTGCCAAATATCTATTCGACTATGCATTGGCCATATATGCACCATTTTAAAAATAAGTAATGCCTCAAAGTGAGACGTTTGTTATCAATAGACAACATACTAGGGTAGTTTTATGCAAACTGTCAAAGTTGGATACGTTTTGGGGTTTCATCTTACAAAAGTGTGATGTTTTTTTTTTTTATGAATTACCTGATATAATTATAAATAGGTTAGATAGAATAACTTCCGTAAATAATATAACAAATATCAAAACTGCGAAAAATGCAACAGTTCTTCAAGTAAAGTTTGTTTTGTATAACGGCACATTGATTTATTAATCATCGGCTATTGTATGTCAAACATTTTGTAATTTTGACATATAGTCTTAGAGAGGAAATCCGCTACATTTTTCCATTAGTAGCAAAGGATCTTTTATATGCACCATCCCACAAGCAGGATAGCACATACCACGGGGTTTGATATACCAGTCGTGCAGCACTGGCTAGAACGAGACATAGCCCAATCAGCCACCGACGGGGCAGCTGTTAAAAGACGCAAAGAACAAATCTTACCCAAGCTGAGAAAAGTAGTTGAAAGTGTTTGACAAAATGTCAGTCCACGATGATGACGTCATTCTATATGGGTCAAACCACGTCGTCGGTGACGACCCTGTAGCGTTGAACGTTATAGTTTTCATGGTAACGCCGTTTTCGTACAGCACCAGTTTCGCCTGTAAACATAAAGCCATGAAATTATCATTTATATGTCATCATATTTTTTGTTCCAGCCAGTGCTTCACAACTGGTGTAACGAAGGTCGTGGTATGTACTATCATGTCTGTGGGATTGTGCATATAAAAGATCCCTTGATTCTAATAAAAAAGAGTAGCCCATGAATTGGCGACAGCGGGTTTTCTCTCTCGATATCTGTGTGGTCCTTAACCATATGTCCGACGCCATATAACCGTAAATAAAATGTGTTGAGAGCGCCGTTAAATAAAACATTTTTAAATGCCATAAACCTGATGAATAACTGAATGGCCTAGCATTGACACGCTGTAAACAGATCTAACTTGTGGTATTTATACCATGAAGTCTGGAGTTGAAGGAATATTAAAAACATGTATGCTGCAATCACTATATATAGGCAAGATATGATGTCTAGATAAATTTCTATACTTTCTGTCACTGACCAAACATATAGCTTTCGGGGGCGGATCCACTGTTACACTAGCTATGATCAGTAACGGAATGTATTATTTAGGATTGCAGGATACATAAAATAACCGGATACTATATTAAAATATCACATTTATCATCCATAGGCCGAGTGGTGAATGCCGCTCGGCAGACCCTCTCGGCATTCGCAAATATAATTCTAACCTTTTGCATGATAAAACCTTTATCTTAAGTAACCAGCTGTTTTCTATATGCAAAAGGAAACTGACTATATAATGATCTCATTTGTTTTATTTCATTTTCTTTTTGTCAGGAAAGATCTACTGCACCAACCCCACCCCAACCCCCAACAACACCAAAACTAGAATGTATGTACTGATACCTCTGCGATATTAGCCGAATTCCAGATGTTGATGAGTTTACTTTTGAAGTGTCTGTCACAGTAGTGTGACCCGTTCACCGACAAACAACCGATGGGAACGTCGTGACGTAGTGCTGGGTAGTCATCGTAATGCCCAGGGGTGATCCACGTGTCGTACGCTGATTGGTTAATGTTACGAGTAGCTCGAAGTACCAGAACCCAGTCGTTATGTAGCACGAAATCTACAAAGTGTGCAATACAAAGAATATATGTATATATATAACACCATTTCCACCAGCAAAACTTATTTATATTCACCATCATACTTGGAAAACCATGACAATATTAAACAATTATGTCCATTACCACATATTAAGAGAGATATTAATAGTTCCGACAATTACCACATGAAATCTACAACAGTAGAAAACAAGGAAGACATTAACGTTATCATTCATTACCACATGAAATCTACAACAGTAGAAAACAAGTAAGACATTAACATTATCATTCATTACCGCATGTAATCTACAACAGTAGAAAACAAGGAAGACATTAACATTATCATTCATTACCGCATGTAATCTACAACAGTAGAAAACAAGGAAGACATTAACATTATCATTCATTACCGCATGTAATCTACAACAGTAGAAAACAATGAAGACATTAACATTATCATTCATTACCACATGAAATCTACAACAATAGAAAACTAGGAAGACATTAACATTATCATTCATTACCGCATGTAATCTACAACAGTAGAAAACAATGAAGACATTAACATTATCATTCATTACCACATGAAATCTACAACAGTAGAAAACTAGGAAGACATTAACATTATCATTCATTACCGCATGTAATCTACAACAGTAGAAAACAATGAAGACATTAACATTATCATTCATTACCACATGAAATCTACAAACGTAGAAAACAAGGAAGACATTAACATTATCATTCATTACCGCATGTAATCTACAACAGTAGAAAACAAGGAAGACATTAACATTATCATTCATTACCGCATGTAATCTACAACAATAGAAAACAATGAAGACATTAACATTATCATTCATTACCACATGAAATCTACAACAGTAGAAAACTAGGAAGACATTAACATTATCATTCATTACCGCATGTAATCTACAACAGTAGAAAACAAGGAAGACATTAACATTATCATTCATTACCACATGAAATCTACAAAAGTAGAAAACAAGGAAGACATTAACATTATCATTCATTACCACATGAAATCTACAAAAGTAGAAAACAAGGAAGACATTAACATTATCATTCATTACCGCATGTAATCTACAACAGTAGAAAACAATGAAGACATTAACATTATCATTCATTACCACATGAAATCTACAACAGTAGAAAACTAGGAAGACATTAACATTATCATTCATTACCGCATGTAATCTACAACAGTAGAAAACAATGAAGACATTAACATTATCATTCATTACCACATGAAATCTACAAAAGTAGAAAACAAGGAAGACATTAACATTATCATTCATTACCGCATGTAATCTACAACAGTAGAAAACAATGAAGACATTAACATTATCATTCATTACCACATGAAATCTACAACAGTAGAAAACTAGGAAGACATTAACATTATCATTCATTACCGCATGTAATCTACAACAGTAGAAAACAATGAAGACATTAACATTATCATTCATTACCACATGCAATCTACAACAGTAGAAAACTAGGAAGACATTAACATTATCATTCATTACCGCATGTAATCTACAACAGTAGAAAACAATGAAGACATTAACATTATCATTCATTACCACATGAAATCTACAACAGTAGAAAACTAGGAAGACATTAACATTATCATTCATTACCGCATGTAATCTACAACAGTAGAAAACAATGAAGACATTAACATTATCATTCATTACCGCATGTAATCTACAACAGTAGAAAACAATGAAGACATTAACATTATCATTCATTACCGCATGTAATCTACAAAAGTAGAAAACAAGGAAGACATTAACATTATCATTCATTACCGCATGTAATCTACAACAGTAGAAAACAAGGAAGACATTAACATTATCATTCATTACCGCATGTAATCTACAACAGTAGAAAACAATGAAGACATTAACATTATCATTCATTACCACATGAAATCTACAACAGTAGAAAACTAGGAAGACATTAACATTATCATTCATTACCGCATGTAATCTACAACAGTAGAAAACAAGGAAGACAATAACATTATCATTCATTACCACATGAAATCTACAAAAGTAGAAAACAAGGAAGACATTAACATTATCATTCATTACCACATGAAATCTACAAAAGTAGAAAACAAGGAAGACATTCACATTATCATTCATTACCGCATGTAATCTACAACAGTAGAAAACAATGAAGACATTAACATTATCATTCATTACCACATGAAATCTACAACAGTAGAAAACTAGGAAGACATTAACATTATCATTCATTACCGCATGTAATCTACAACAGTAGAAAACAATGAAGACATTAACATTATCATTCGTTACCATATGAAATCTACCTCAGTAGAAAAAAAAAGGAATACATTAAAGGGACATTCCTGAGTTTGCTGCATTGTAAGATGTTTCCGACTAATAAAATATTTCTACGATTAAACTTACATATTAAATCTATTTTCGTGCTTAGAATATCAGTGTCTGTATATTCAATGTGTTTCTGGTCGCCTTAGTATTTGTAAAAAGCCCAAACTGGATTTTGTCTTCAAATGATTTCGTACGTACGAAAAAAGTATATTTTAGAAAATATATGAAATTTAAGCTATTACAAATATTGAATGATCAGAAACACGTTTAATATACAGCCACTAATATATTATCCAGAAAAATATATTTGATATCTAATTACAATCGTTAAAAAGTATCTGTTAGTCGATAACATCTTAAAAAGTGCAGCAAACTCAGGAATGTCTCTTTAACATTATCTTTCATTACAACATGAAATCTACAACAGTAGAAAACAAGGAAGACATTAACATTATCTTTCATTACCACGTGAAACCTACAACAGTAGAAAACAAGGAAGACATTAACATTATCTTTCATTACCACGTGAAACCTACAACAGTAGAAAACAAGGAAGACATTAACATTATGTTTCGTTACCACCTGAAATCTACAACAGTAGAAAACAAGGAAGACATTAACATTATCTTTCATTACCACATGAAATCTACAACAGTAGAAAACTAGGAAGACATTAACATTATCATTCATTACCGCATGTAATCTACAACAGTAGAAAACAAGGAAGACATTAACATTATCATTCATTACCGCATGTAATCTACAACAGTAGAAAACAAGGAAGACATTAACATTATCATTCATTACCGCATGTAATCTATAACAGTAGAAAACTAGGAAGACATTAACATTATCATTCATTACCGCATGTAATCTACAACAGTAGAAAACTAGGAAGACATTAACATTATCATTCATTACCGCATGTAATCTACAACAGTAGAAAACTAGGAAGACATTAACATTATCATTCATTACCGCATGTAATCTACAACAGTAGAAAACTAGGAAGACATTAACATTATCATTCATTACCGCATGTAATCTACAACAGTAGAAAAGAAGGAAGACATTAACATTATCATTCAGTACAACATGAAATCTATGTAGTAGAAAAATCAACCTCCACTGAGGGGATTAGAATTACGGACTCACAGTACGGCAATTCAGCATTCTACCAACTGAGGTAATGAAATTCCCAAACATTACTGACAGTAGGAGCACTTCATACCAACACTACTACATCTATATCAGTGGAAAGCAAAGGACCTATTACATGCATTACCATCAGAAACATGGCAGCAAACTCAGGATAACACTATCTTTATCTCACCAGTCCTTTTCTGGAGATATGTCCAGTCTGGGGATGCTTCATACGTCACTTCCAGCGAGTGGATGGGTTTGTCATGGAGGTGACAGATCCGATTACCTCTGTGGAAACTGACCGCCAGACACTGACTGTCTGTACAACTTGCTGCACAGAATAACAGCGAGCATTTGTTTCCAGGACATGCTGCTGTGTGCATGACTGGATTAGTCACGTGATATCCCGGTAGTCTGCTGAAAAGCGCAGTTTCACAGGCAGAAAGGAAAGAAATGTTCAACATGACCACACAAACAAAGATGATCAGCGATCCATTCCCCGCTAATCTGTGTTCTTGCGGCATCGTGTAGGTTATCTGAAAATGTAAATATTCTCATAGTATTTATATTACTTTTGGTGTTTTGTTTTAGTTGGTCTTTAACTAATTTCGTTTGCCGTTACGACTGATTAAACCATGGTATAGGTTCAGTGTATTGTATATATTTGATCTCGCACTTATGTGTAACACATTTCTTAAATTTCGTATAGATGGACCAATATTTTATCCGATTATGATCAAGGAAACCGTAACACATGGCAAGGGACGTATCTCTGCAGAGTCGAATGGCATTTGGCAAAATAGTGATTGATTCCATGAATCTATATAGTTCCCTGTCCATAGGACAGTCAATCACGAGGAGATCCTTTACTGGCGATTTTACCCCTTTTGCACTGCCAAAATGAGGACTGCCACTCTCGGACTAAACCGAAACTAGCACTGGACAGAGCTCATTAGAATAAATACAGGTTTGATGACTTTCACTCATGAATCGCTGTCATAACAGTGATATCAGGTGTTCGCGAAAAGACGAGCATATCCTGCCTAATGGTGACATCTGCCATGATTACTGCCACCACAGCTGTCGTCTAAAACAATGTAAATACCATAACTATGCAATAGTTTCAACATAGAGATGAACAAGTATGAACAAGTTCAAAATATGAAATAGGATCGACCCTCATTTTTGTTAGTGATGCATCGTATTTAGTAGATATGGCCTCCAAATGTCTACCATAAAATGGCTTGAATACCACCAGAAGTCCCTGGAAATTATAATCTTGATGGAACAATTTCTGTGCCATACTAGTATGGCGTTCTGTGAAATCGGAATACAAATGCTACAAATTAGCATGCCCAGTGCATCTTAGAAGTTGCGATTGTAGACACCAAAAGCTGGAGCAGAAGGTATATTGCTCGACATAGAGGGAAAATTGACGATTGGAATATGGACGTTATCCCTTTGTCATTCAGCTTTATTTGGAGACTAGTGTTCGTTTTGAATCTCTATGCATAGATCGAGGTAGGAAACGGATATATATGTTTATTTTATTTCTAACTGTTGTGGGTGAATCAATGGAAAGTAATCAGTAATTTTGCTTTGTTGAATGATATAAGATCATCAATATAGCGGGAAGTAGAGTTAAATGTTTTAGCGAGATACCAGATTAGTCATAAAGTGTGATTCATATGCATAGAGGAACAAATTGGTTATGTTATTTAATGCTTTGTCATACATTTTTCGTGCAGTGTATACTAATGGCCCTGACAAAAAGGGCTTTTTGACATACTTTTTCTTCTTTTGTAGTTTGTGCATTCGCCCAATAACAATATAGCGTATTAGTCTAGTGCAAAATCTACAGAAAAGGCCTCAAAACGTTTGAAAGGCATTTTAGGGTAGATTTTGTTATTCGGTTGATTTTACATAATTTGGGCATACATGCTGAATTCAAATATGATGAATGATCTTCTCAATTGTTTTGCTTTTAATCCAGGAGCACTAAAACCAAAATGTTCGCCAATGCTGTTTCTAACTGGTCACTACTTCTTTTTGTGCTATACAGATCCTTTACAAGGCATAATTGTATATTAAATTAATAAAACTTATGATGTCATAAGAAGTCTATTTGAATAATACACTGAATAATGTCAAAAGGAAGTTTTTTATGATTATAACAAGCAAAGTCAAAAAATTAATAAAATGTGGATACTGTTTGTGCATACTAATGCAATAGAATTCAGGCATTTAAATGTATCTGTTAGTATTAAAGGACTGGTTTGATATTTACATACCTGTAGTCCGGTGCAAGTCATGTTGGCTTTCTAGCAGCCACAATCACGTGTAACACATGTGCCTGAAAAGCTGCTCCCTAGTGCGATTTAAGCACGATTCAGGAACAGACCCTGGTGTCAGTGTAAGAAGTACAGGTTTTAGTTGGTCTTTACAATGTTCACTCCATACTCAGTTGCCTATTGTATAGCTGACCTAGGTTCTACAGTGTTGAACCAGATCATGGCCTGGAAGTGTGCTCTCATGATGTGGTGTTTGAGAGCATCACTTGTGAATGGGAGTAATTCTTGCTGCACCCCTTTCTTGAATTTAGTCCGTGCCTCGTCGGGTAAATTGACCTATGGAACATTTTACATTGAGCATATGAACGTCTCAACACACAACAACGTCTCTTTTATCAGTGGGTCATTTCCAAGCCCGGAGAGAAGCCCATAATTGTTTAATAAGACTTTCAGTGCTGGGTTTTTTGGTATCGCCTGATAATATGAAGTTGTGTCTGAACATCTTACTGCAATAATATTGACAGGTACGAATCTGGGATCCTGGCGTGTTCCTGCCTCCGTGTGTATCTCTTTATTTATCATGGGAATAACAACACGTCTGTGTCACGAGACCACACTGCAACTATGGATGACTGGTATGCAGGCAGTGTAAGATCATATGAGTATTTGCTTCTTCAAGTGTGCTTCTTCTGAGATATTCCAGATCCATATTTGGTTTGTTGCACAGTACGTCAGCAACTTGTAGGATACCAGCACCTGTGACCACACATTTATCATCAGGTGCATTGCCAATCAATTCTTGATAAAAGAAGTTAGCCACGTCTGCTTTGTTCTGTTGAAAACCTAGAAGCCCTCCCAATCACTTGGCAATGGTACACAGGGGTGTTAAATTATCCTGCATATTTGAGAAGACTCCAAAGGATTCAACTATACATGTTTGAAGTTTTAAGTGTTAGCACCATAACTTGACAATCAATGACTAATGTTGAATCCTGTGGAATGTCATAATGTTTGTTACCATCTCTCAGACTGCCATCAGTTTCTGCCAGACAAAGGAATTAAAGTAGCTCATGCTTGAGTGGTGACAATACGACGTTGATCATGTTCATCAGATTGATATACAAGACACTTCTTATAAACATTTCACTGGCTGATCTCTTCAGTTTGTAGAGGCTCCACATGCACTACTGCGAATTACTGTAACCACCGCCAATACTATACTAAAAGGCAAAAGTTATTGTGACTCACAAAAGACAACGATAATTCGTGATTTTCCTGCCGTGTATGAAACGTTATAACATGGAAAGTGAAATGTTCGAAGGTATGGAAACGAGTAATAGTCCATGAAAAGGGTGCACCTGCCATATGCAAATGAGACACATCACTAGACGGGGTCAAGAGCGAAGTTCACACAGTTAGTAGCGAGTTTGTCCACCTTGATCAGCCATGTGTCTTGGCGAAGGTTGTCACGGGTGTTCGACCGCTATGGGGACAGTCCCTGACCTGGTTGTTTTGTTGATATCGTTGCCATAACTGCCATATGGTGTTTCTCTGGACATTGAATTGATGTGTGACGTCACGCTGCGAGGTCCCAGATCCAAGCATCCCTATGACTCGCCATCTGTCATTTTCACTGAGCCGTGGCATGACGAAATTGCATCAAACAGTTCACTAATGGTGTTTTTCTGACTTCTGGACTTCTGAAAGGCTGCACAGAGTGGCAATGATTTGCGACTGAATGTCTGGCTTTTTATGGTGAACACTGGACAGGATTTCTCCCGAATATTCCATGTTTCTCGCACAAAGCATACAATCGCTGCAACAACTACTTGGTTGTATTTCTTCGAGCTGTTTCATACAAATTTTCTCTGGTTTACATCCATGAATCCATTCACAAATGTATTACTCCAAACAATCAATGCCACAATAACTTTTGCCTTTTAGTATATAAGCTACGAGGTGAAGAGATGTTTTATGTAGCTTTCAAAATTCTAGTAAGGTCGGTGTACAGTAATGTTAAATGTGACATCTGTGTTTATGGTAAAGTCATCGTGGGTGGCTATTACAAACTGATTCGACTATATATCATTAGTGCACGTTTGGTGGATTCCATACTTCAAAAAATATCAGATGAGTCACTAACATACATATTTTTAATTCAGTTTGGATTAACTATTTTATGTGTAAAATACTAATTTGTCGGTCATTTTGTTTTTGACTGTCCTGGATTAAAATTTTTAAAAAACAATGAGAATGTCATCCACCATATTTGGATTCAGCATACCAACATTATGTAAAATAAAATAAACTACAAAATCTACCTAAAGATGCCGTGACTAGTCCTATACTATATTGACTTCACCCATTCGAAAGGCATTCGACCAGTTCACTCTCACAGAAAACAGAAAATGTATCTATTGTAATGTTAATGATATTGGTGATCAATTTATTTATCTGTATAAACTGTACAGAAATAGATGTAAATATATTCACAAATAGTATATACAAGACCAGTTTTTCGGGGGGGGGGGGGGGGGGATTTGGTGCAGATATCAAACGATGGATCTCCGTCTTGTGTAACAATATCAAATCGAGTGTTATAGTTAATGCTAATATATCCTCTTCCTTTTCTGTTTTGGGGCTACAGGCAAGGAGATCCCTTATCGCCGTATATCTTCCTTTTCTGTGTAGAAATTCTTGCAGGACTTATTCGAAAAAAAAAAATCAAAGGTATTTCAGTGTCTAATACAGAATATCTGATTTTACAGTATGCTGATGATACAGATTTTATACTTGACGCAAGCAGACAATCATTTGAAGAGACAATACATACGTTGAACGTATTTGCTAACTTATTTGGATTAAATATTAATTACGATAACTCAGAAGTAATTTGGATTGGCTCTTG
>NC_054707.1:64869419-64944419 GCF_016097555.1 Gigantopelta aegis | reverse complement strand
TAATGTCGCTAGGTGTGACTGTTTCCGCCTCTAAACCAGTGTCGTGTACACAATCGTTCACGGGTGAAGTACTCACAATATCAGTATCTTCGTCATTTTCTTGGCTTACATCGACAGCCAACCCCACTGAACATGCACAATCTTTTTTATTCTGGAATGTACTTCGACATATCTCAGCAGTGGCCATCTGGGCTGTTTGCAAAGAGGCAATACTGCCTTTCATTATTTCAAGTTCCTTCAAAATAATGGCCATGTCCATGTGATTGTAAAGGATTGGCGGCAGTTTATTCAGATCTTTCGCAGCGAAGCATGGTACATCATCTGGTTCAGTGTTATGCAGCAAATTCAAAATATCATGAATGTTATTCTTTTTCTTTTTAACACCCTTTCGTTTTATCATACGTCCACAACTTTCCGTATTATAGCAAAGGTCAAATAAGATTGTCTTAGCATCCTCAACTTCGTAATCTGTAAAAAACATCAGAACACAATTTTACAATGGTATTATGCGGTAATACATCCATTTTGTTTATTACAAAACAAAGCAGCTCGCTGATAATAATATTGTTTCCAGTAGTACAATGTTTTGGAGATGTCGGCAGTCCACTCCCATGTAAATCAGAACTGACTGGCGTTTTCTGTGGTGTACTTCTATAGAAATGGCTTGCCGCCATGTTGGAACCACATGTATTCTCGTCATTAACAACAGTTCTCTTCTTTTTCACCGATGTTTCACTGCAACGGTATTCTCGCATTCTTCACATGTACATATATATGAATTAATAAAGAAATATACATATTATAACTGATTAAAAAGTAAAACAAAAGAAACAGGATATTGAAGATATTAAGATTGGCGGAGCTCCGACAAAACACGTCCTACCGTCTCGCTGTGAATACTCAATACTCAATATATATATATATCAATCCATCCATCCATCCGAGGCAGGACGTAGCCCAGTGGGAAATGGCTCGCCTGATACGCGATCTGTCTAGGTTCGATCACCATCGACTATTTGCTATGTGCTAGGTTTTCACTCTATAGATCTAGCCGGTGGTTAATAAATCTGTCAATGTGTTCTGGCAGCTCCTCATATCTTTCATATTCTTTCACTGTCCACCTCCACATCCCAGTCCTTGTCTCTCCAACCGCGACAGGTGCCTATCTCTTTTCGCTATCTATGCGACAAACCTGCCATTTCCCATCAGCTTTAGCTGTGGGCGTAGTCTGGCCTCTTCGGAGTGTTCAGTAGTTACATCTGGCATTTTTAAGAGGGACTTGTAATTAGTGTTCGGTATTCTGCCTGAAAATAGTATTCTAATATTCACGAAAATAACGAGTGAATATTTGAATCCTAACTAAACAACAACTAATTCATCAAACTAATAGTTTGATTTGTGAAATTAATTTCTAGTATCCCCAAAAGGCAAGTTACGACACTGAATGTGACAGTATTGGGATTCTTTTGGATGTTGTTTTCCACCGGGTCAATTATATATATATATATATATATATATATATATGTGTGTGTGTGTGTGTGTGTGTGTGTGTGTGTGTGTGTGTGTGTGTGTGTGTGTGTGTGTGTGTGTGTGTGTGTGTATTTGTAGTTATTCTGGCCTGAAATAACTAGCGGTATTTGTCACAGCGATGAAGACATCTTTCATTTTATATGTTTGTTTTGGTTGTTTTTTTCAATTTGTTATTTACAATATCAAGTTTCCACATTACAACTCTTCATATTAAACATGTACATGATACCCACATTACTACTGAAATGTTGCATGTATTTATTTGTATGTAGACAATTTTATAGGTATCTTCTCTCTAACAGGATTTTGAGGTCTTACAGGAGATGTGTCTTAATTCAACTCTACTGTACTTCTGAAAAACTGTTTATTACAAAATAGATAATGATATAACTATTATCTATGAATTGCAGAGGTTTAAATGATAAATTGAAAAGAAAGGAGATTTTTTAATATTTAAAAAGTAAAAAAGCGTCTATTTATTGTCTCCAAGATGTATATTTTACAAAAGACAAAAACAAAGTAAGGTTTGTTTTATTTAACGACGCCACTAGAGAACATTGATTTTGTATCTTATCATCGGCTATTGGACGTCAAACATATGGTCATTCTGACACTGTTTTAGAGGCAACCCACTGTCGTCACATACTATTTTACGACAGGCAGCAAGGGATCTTTTATTTGCGCTTCCCACAGGCAGGATAGCACAAACCATGACCTTTGTTGAATCAGTTGTGGATCACTGGTCGGTGGAAGTTGTTTGCACCTACCCACTGAGCCTTGCGGAGCACTCACTCAGGGTGCAAAAGACCAAGAACAAATGATCAAACAACAATGGGGTTATAGTGAATGTTATTTTAGTTAGTACAAATCTAATACTCGAGGAGTAGCAATATTATTTAATAATAATTTTGAATTTAAAGTAATAAATAAATTTAATAACAATTTTGGAAATTTGCTAGTATTAAATATAGAGATAAATGGTCAATTGCTAATATTAATTAGTATTTATGGTCCGAATGTAGATACTCCTGAATTTTTGATAGAATAGAAAATATTATAGAAACGTCTGATAACAAATATACAATTGTTTGTGGTGATTGGAATCTATTACAAGACCCTATCCATTACTTATTTAATTATAAAGCATTGAATAATCCTAAAGCTCAAAAAAGGTTATGGATTTTAAGGAAACATAAGACCTTGTAGATCCTTAGAGAGAAAAAAAATCTTAATTTGAAAAGGTTCTCATAGAGGCAGCCAACACAACTGAAACAGTCTTGTTTAGATGTTTTCCTTATTTCACATAATATTTTATCTGCAGTTTCTTTTACTGATATTCTATCACCGTTTTAGATCTGATCATTCACCATTTGCTTTTAAATGAAAATTAAATGAAAATGAAAGAGAAAAAGGGTTTTGGAAATTTAACCACTAATTATTGAATGACCATAAATATGTAAGTTTAATTAAATAAACAATAAAAGAAACTCTTGAACAGTATGCAGATATAAGTATTATACTCATGTCTCTCTTGTATTATGTATGTGGATATCATGATAATAAAAATGAAAAAATAATAACGACAGAAAGCAAATAAAGATCATAAAGCAGTAGAGTCTGGTAGCTAATTAACCTAGCTACTATATATTTTGACTTCGCGTCTAGTATTGCTAAATTATCAATATCAAATTATGAAAAATAGTAAAACAGTAATTATAACCGAAAACAAATATGCGGTGGGAACTCATACAGGAATGCTGCTCGCGGAGGCACCAAGGGCACAAGAACGGGAGAGATAGAAGAGAAGTACAACATACGGAACAGAAAGCACCAAGAGACGGAACCCAGGGAAACACCAGGATCGCCGACCTTACCTCCTAGACATACACAATTGCAGTGTATATACATAATTGCGACGAGTCTCCCCTGGGTTGTCATGCCACGATCAGAAAAAATCAGGCCCTTTCTAACGGTCCTATGGGCAACCTAGGGAGACACCTCATCATCCGCAGGTCTTAACTACGAACTACTCTCGGCCTACCAAATTCCAAACCTATACGTAGCTCCCTACCCTTTATTTTTAGAACGACCATCAACATTTCGCCAAACTTCCTTCATTAAAATGCGCACTCAATTCCCTTTGGCTTAATCCTACGGGATATTCCAAATTACATAGCACCATACCACACCCCGCCTGTTACCAACTACGGTTGGACTGCTGGTGCTCCCTTGCACCTGCCAGTGCAGGCGGTCCCTCCTTCACCCACCTCAACCTTTCCTGTACTGGACGGAGGAACAGGCTGAGGCCGGTACTTGTGCCCAGGACAGGTGTGCGCTACAACAGCTTGCTCTGAATGTGCACGTTAAACAATTTTCCATTCCATATAGGAAACCAGATAAAGTGGAGCTTTGATGTTGTTGTTTGTTTGTTTGTTTTTTGGGGGGTTTTTTGTTTGGGTTTTTTTGGTTGGTTGGTTGGTTGATTGGTTTGTGGGTTTTTTTGTGGCGTTTGGGTTGTTTTGTTCTCAAAGAAAATGTAGCATCGTAAAACAACTGTGCTCAGCTTCAAACTATTTCAAGACGCACTTTGTACTACCAACTGAACAGATTCGGATGGAGTAAATTATTTAACAACACTCAGACACATTACAATATGTAACAAGAAGACAATACAACGAGACGCAGCAACTATCTATAGTTAACAATGAACACCAAGTATATAATCAACATAGCTAAAACGTGCCAAGGAGAAACATCAATTCAAAATTTAACAAGACTAGATCTGTTTTTAATAGTGCATTACATTTTACAAACATTGATTAATTCTATAATATGTTTAAAGAGACATTCCTGAGTTTGTTGCAATGTTTAAGATGTTATCGACTAACAGAGACTTTTTAACAATTGTAATTACATATCAAATATATTTTCCTGCATAACATATTAGTGGCTGTAGATTAAATATGTTTCTAATCGTTCTAATAGTTGTACTAGCGTACATTTCATTTTATTTCCTAAAATATGTTTTTTTTTCGTACGTACGAAATTCTTTGAAGACAAAATCCAGTTTGGGCTTCTTACAAATATTAAGACGACCAGAAACACATTGAATATACAGACACTGATATCCTAAACAAGAAAACATATTTAATATGTAAGTGTAATCGTAGAAATATTTTATTAGTTGGAAACATTTTACAATGCAGCAAACTCAGGAATGTCCCTTTAATATAAATTTTAATATAATGTTTTCAATATTTAGATGTTTACAACTGAACACATAATGGTATCCATCTCCAATATCAGTATATTACAAAGTTTAGATAGCATTTTACATTAAGAATGTTAATCCATCTACCTATTTCGAGTGGTAATCTAAAAGTTCACACACGCAGTTTGGTCTTCATTTTTCATTCGCTTGTTGACTACACGTCGAGGCCAGCAGTGATTATGAACGATACTGTTCTCTGTAGATCACTTCTTGTGCTGTACAGCTTCTTCTGGAGAGTTGTTGTTGTTGTAACACGACTTCGTTGACACTGCTGATAGGATGTAGGGCTTCTGAAAGTGTCAAAGTTGTCGTTGTTAAGGGCCTGGAGAGCAGAGAAATAATCTGTAAGGAAGACGACATGTGAGCAGTTCTCCTCTCTGGTGCTGATGATGTGGGCTGCATGAATGAGAGCCTCAACCTCTGCAGCATAGTTTGTGCAGTGTTTCCTGTAGGAAAATGTGCCTCCTCTCTGTAGCCACTAGGGTCCATGATGTATATTCCAGCCCCTTCGTTTTCCACTGCGTTTGTTGCAGATCCATCAGTATATAAATGTATCCATGATGTCTCTGGGTACTGTTCATCAATAATGGCCAGTGTCAGGGCTCGTTTGTATGGTTCGCTGTGTTACTCTCCAGGGGTGAAGTGGTGGACCACTGTGTAGATCTTTACATTGTCCAATTGTGGTTCCCATGGTGGGATGCAGCTGACAGTACTAATTTGATGGATTTTATCTGGGAGTTGTCCCGTATGTTGCCTCACGAGTGATTTGCTCTGTTTATGAAAGCTATATCGTTTGAGTCTGTTGCAGGGATAGTCGTTCATTATCTTGTGGCAAAGACTTGAACTTAGTGGCATGTATCATGAGCTTGGAGTCCCGGCGTTTGCTGAGAGGTACAATGCCAGTGAGCTGTTCCATTTTCTCAATGGGGGTTGACCTCATTGCTCCAGTTATTATCCTGAGTACTTGGTTTTGAACCCTGTCTACTTTTTTATTGATGTGACTTTGCTGCTGTTGACCATGGACTGGATCCGTACTCAAGATGTGGTCTGATTGAAGTTTTAGGTTGCCTGCTTCCTGCTTTGTGGAGATGGAGAAAAGAGTGGCAGCTGACTTGTCTTTGTCGGTTGTTATGCACCAGGCTCGAGTCCAAGATGTAACATTGTTAATGGCAAGCTGTATGCGATATGTTGCTGTTGTTGCATACTCCTTTGAGCACCACAAAACTAGGTCATCTGCATATAGTGCTGCATGTATCCCTTTGGGCAGTTGTGTGACCAGGTCATTGATGAAGAGAGTACTCCATGGCGTATGAGTACTTTCTTGCTGTGTTGGTCATCTACGATTACTCTCGCCCTTAGGTTATGAAGATCTTGGTCTACCTGTACATGTTGCCACATATACCGGGGTTTGTTTTGTTTGTTTGGGGTTTGTTTTGGTTTGTTTTTGCTGGGTTGTTTTTTCTTTGTAGCTTTGCTAGCAGGCCATCTTTCCAAACCCTGTCAAAGGCCTTTTGCAGATAAATGAAGGAGACAAGAACAACCCTCTGTGCTTGGAAAGCATCTTCGATTACTTGTGACAGGTAGCTGGCCTGGTTTTCTGTGCAGCGGAATTGTCTAGGGTCTTGCATACACGGCTAGTTAGGCTGATGGGTCTGTAGCTGCTTGCCTTTTGTTTTTACCTTTTCTTTGTCAGTATGGGTATCATCACCACCTCTTTTCAGATTTGCGGCACCTTGCCTTCAGACCAGCTTAGGTTGAACATTTCCAACAGCTTGGATCGCGCAGTAGGTGTTTCAGCATTTGATTAGTAATTCCATCCGGTCATGGAGATTTCTTATTTTTTAGATGTTTGAAGGAATTTTCAAGTTCTGGTAGAGTTATACTATTCGTCATGGAATCTTGCAGGGTAGCTCTACTTTCCGTTTCTTTTGTTCCCTTCGTGCTTCTTTCATCTGTCATTTTCCTTGGCATAGGTCTTTGCTAAATGGTCAGCAGATTTCTTACCCGTGAGCATATTTCCATCCTTCATTAAAGTGATCTTCTGTCCATGGGATTCTTCCTCATTTGGTTGTTTTGTAAATTTCCATAATTTGGTGCTGTTCTTTTCAAGGTTGAGTGCAGCAGTTTTGTCTCTCTAGTTTTTTCTTTAGGATTCAGTCTTGGTTCTGAGGTATATGGCTTGAGCATGCTGAAGTTTTAGGTTGTTGTTTTGGCTCGGGTTAGACACTGCTTCTTCTCTTACCCTGGTCATTTCGTCATGTGCCATTTGAACTTTTTTGTATTCCAGTAAGGAGCATGTACTTTCCTGACTCCTCTTGGGATATTTTCTTTGGCAGCTTTAATGATTTTGGAGGTTGCATTCCTTCGCTACAGTGTCTATGTTCCTTCCCTGCACTTCAATTTGATTAACTCGTTTGTGCGAAGCTTTAAAAGTTCCCATTTGGCTTTCTTGTAGTTCCACCTTGGGGGTTGTGAAGCAGTATGGATTTGGTATCACTTAATGTTAGAAGGACCGGTCGATGGTCACTTCCCCCTAGCTGTGGTCCTAGTGTGGCCTCGACTAATGACTCTGTTGACATCTTCAGTATGGAAGGAAAGGACAGGGGAGGTTGTGGAATGTCAACGCCTGGAATAGAATGTTGGTTGATCATGTGGGCCATTGGTGATATTAAGGTTCTTTTAATCCTGCCAGCTTTCTATCTCCTCTCCTCTTTTGTCAATGTTGTTGTAACCCCAGCTCTGGGATTGGCTGTTGAAGTCTCCAACAAGTAGGAAGTTACTGTCTGATGTCTGGATATCATCAAGGGAAAGTTCTTTGTCATTTGGGCAGTAAAAATTTACTATGTGAAGCTCAGACGTTTTAGTTTTGATCTTGACCCCAATGATATTCAGCTTCCTCCACATATCTATTGATTTCAATAACACTGATGTTGTTTCTAACCAGAGTGACAACCCCACCCTTGGTTTTTCCACTGCGATCACTTCTGAAGGTCTGGTAACCTCTGACCTTGAAGCTCATCGATTCTTTAAGATGAGATTCTTGGATACAGCAGATGTTGATTTGGTTTTCATGCATAAAGTGCTGAAGCTCTGTCTTCTTGTTTGAAACTCTCTCAGCATCCCGGTGCAATATGTTGATAGGGGTAGCTTTACTTCCTCCTCCCCTGGTTCCGCGAGATGGCTGGGAATGACTTCCAGTAGCTGGGGATGGCCCCCCTCAAGGTAAAGAGCCCGGAGCTGCACCTGCTTGGTGAGTCATCACAGGGCGAGTACCGACCACGTCATTATTGTCCATAAATGTAGTCATAATAGTTGTTGCATGGTATTGTGGTCTATTAGAGTGCGCCGTGCAGCCCAACACCTCTGACTTCAGCACTCGAGGTTTCTGTTAGGGTTACCTCGCCCTTAGTCTATATCAGTCTAGCCTCTACCCACTGACCAGTCTAGCTTGGGTCTCCCTAACAGAAACCAAAGTTCCCGCTGGTATAGTTATCTGGGTCACTGAGACATGCAAGCCCCCTCACCACGTCAAGGAATAGACTATGAAGTGACGCAGTTTGGTTATCCAGTATTTATGTTGGCACAACAATCTCTTTAAATAGGTTTCGAAGTAAAATTTCGCTTTGAATAATGCATACAATTGGCATCTAGAAGCGTTTGTAATATGCGAAAAACTACTGTTGTGTGAACTGATGTCTGTGTTTTTTGGTTTTAATTCTTGTTTATAGGATTTGAAATCGACATATTGATTAATGTAGTTGAAACCCATTCCCATATTATCGAAAATATGTTTTATGAATTTCAACCACCCTAATACCTTATTATGCAATTAGAGACATGCTTTATGTTCCTGACTGAATTCATCGGGAAAGCAGAAACCGTATTATCCATCTCAATTTTCCCCATACGACCTAAAGCCCCCGGATATTCGAATACTTGAAAATACAATTCGAATATTTCGAATACTAAATTAGCGAACGAATATTTGAATATTCGGACCGAACACTAGTTGTAATCAGCTATTATACTCCCCTACCACCTGCGATCATTGGTGCCGTGGGCCAGACAGCTTTATTAGCGACAGAGGACGAAGATGTCAGGTGGGTCAAGGAAGTACACCGCCTATTTTAAGAAATACTGAACTTTAAAGCAAATTTTTGATTTACATTCCAGTGATATTTATATTTTGCACAAATGTTTGCACTGTGATTTAATTTAATACAGGTTGCAACCCATCTCGTCCGTACCAGCTCTCGTCCCTACTAGCTGTTACACCATCACCGACGGCTCACCAAGCATTGTGTAGACCGTACTTCAAGTTCAGAGACAGTAGACAGTACTTCAAGTTCAGAGACGTTTTTTTCTTCTCTAAAACATGTTATAATTACTAGTTAATTGCCATGCAGTTGCCATTGATTAATAAATCAGTGTGCTTTAGTGGTGTCGTTAAACACAGTTACCTTAACTATAGACCCAAGACAATAAGTAAACAAACATTTTGACTTAGTAATATTTGCCTGGAGAAAAGCAGGTGCATTTACCGTCGGGATATATAGATATAGATTAATTGATCATATGGCAATGTAAAAATGGAGTGGTCTTGAATCTATATTAATTTTTAGAAAGCTTATTAACTTTGGGGGCATATGATCTTTATTACATGCTATATCGTATTTTTTACCATTTCTGTGAGCTTTTTTTTTTGACGATTTCTCCAAAATCACGTTGGTAACATGATTCTAAATTTAATACCTACTAGACAATTATGGGGGCTCTTGGCTGTTTCTCGAGATATCTGATAGGTTAAAGAATGTGACAGACATTTTGGATTTCACTGGTATACACTTAAAGAAATTTTCTCAGAATATGATCTGTCACATTACGTGTTGTTTATCATGACAGCAGATCCTGCTCAATGTAGAACACTTTTTCCCCGTTAGCATCATTTTTAATCACAACAATAACAACAACAAACACACACAAAATAAATAAACAAATAGTTACAAACACAAAAGCAAACGCCATGATACTAACCTTTAGCGTAATGTTTTCCTTTCACACAAAAACAAAAATAAACAAATATCTACAAACACAAAAACAAACACCATGCTACTAACTTTCAGCATAATGTTTCCCTTAACATATTACGAAGAAGATTATCTCGGATTACGAAATTATTCAATAGCTTACACATTTTAAGTCATCCAATACTAAAATATCGCACCAAGCGTGTTAATGTTCAATTGTTAAAGCGCCTATTCGAGGGTTCGACCAACCTGATCTAATGAGCCAACGACAAATACTTTGATATTTATGAATAATCAATAATGTTAACAAGTGCAATAGTTATCCTTTGTTTTGTATTTTGCGCAACGAAGCTCTACAACTGGATAAGAAATATCTTACAGTATAGTTTTTTAGACAGATGTTTGCACACGCGTGTCCAGGGGGAAAGAGGTCCGGGGTTCGATACCCCCTCCTGCTCAAATAAATATTAATTTTTAACTGTATTTTCCAGGGCAGAATGACCCAAATCCCAAGAAATTTCTGCACACACGCCTGGTTTGTTTAAGTTACTGCAACAATTAAATCATTTGCTAAGCATGCTTTCTTTCCTTCTTTCTTCTTTTCAACTATATTTGTTTCACAGTTGATCTCATGTATCATACACCTGCTTTCTGGTATGATTGTATCCTATGAATGAATGTTTAATGACACCCCCGATGGGTGTCAGACTAAGGTAAATACGAAAATGAAATGATGATCAACATCAATATAAAAATTCAACGTCGTTATCTCGATGACAGCACAGCTAGTAGGGACGAGAGCTGGTACAGACGAGATGGGTTGCAACCTGTCCAGGAGAGACCTTGTGTTGAAGCACAAAAGGTTTTATCATATATATATATATATATATATATATATATATATATATATATATATATATATATCTATATATATATATATATATTGATATATTATTTATTTATTTATTTATCACATAATATTTTACATTTTAAGTGCAATCAAACTATGTGATATTTTTAAGATCACATACTTTAAGAATTTGATAACTTTGCAAATTAGATGTAAATTAATCGAGGTCACGGCACTAGGTTTATTGACATTTAGGCAAACGTACTTGTGTGACACGCCATAATTGACGTATGCATTCAAAACATTTCAATGGCAATTTGACACTGAAAGCTGTCCAGCGTTCAGAAGAAGAAAAAAAAACGTTAAGCCCTAGTTTGTTTTGATGTAAGGACATCCAAAATGACATCCATTCGAGTTTGACTTCATTTCCATTCACAAATACACCGCGCCACATATTCTTACGTCATTTGAATATCTAGTAATGGCGAACTGGAATTAAAGTTGCGTGTACAGTTTACAAAAACACGTTGTATTAAGCTTGAGATTATATGATAAAGAGATTATTACCCTCGTGTATTTCGGTATCGTCAATATCATATATTAGGAATAAAAATAATGTATTATGCTCGCCAGAGGCTTGCATAATACAGTTTTTATTCCTAATATATGATATTGACGATACCGAAAAACACTCTGGTAATAACTTCTCTCTCTCTGTCTCTATCTCTCTCTCTCTCTCTCTCTCTCTCTCTCTCTCTCTCTCTCTCTCTCTCTCTCTCTCTCTCTCTCTCTCTCTCTCTCTCTCTCTCTCTCTCTCTCTCTCTCTCTCTCTCTCTTGATGATACACATAAAGCACCTCAGGCGATCGCTGTTTTTCCACTTCTTCCCACCAAATACTCCACGATTGGTACAACAAATGTCATCAATCGATCAATCGGTTTAACGTGCTTACATTCTATGAAGGTTTAAACATGCTCGTTGTGGGTACAAACTTTGACAGAGCCAGAATATGTACCCAAAATGAGAAGGGGGAATGGGGTGGGGGGTAGGGGGTGGGGGGGGTGGGGGTGGAGGGAGGTGTTAATGACGGGCTATGAGCAATTTGGGAGAAAAAAAACCACTTAGTGAAAATGAAAGCCTGAATAAAACGTTAACTCACAAAAAAAACCCAGCGCTAGACCGAAAATTTATATAATTTGAAGAGCTATCCAAATATACATAAAAGAAAAACATGAAGAGAGGATCACGCTATTTAACAATGGTGGTGGTGGGGGGAGGGGGGTGGAGTGGTGGTGGAGAATTTTGCATAAACTTTTGACCAAAGGCCTAAAAGTCTGATCTAAATGGCCACATTAAAGCCATTAAGGTGCACAGCTAGTGGAGGCGAGAGCTGGTACGGGCGAGATGGGTTGCAACGTCTCAAGAAGACCCATTGTGTTGAAGCCCAAAATGTCCCAACTGCTTACTAGCCAAAAAGTATACGAATACCAGTACACATACGTATGTATTGATGTATGAATATCTATATATTGTATGTATGTATGGCTATGTTTGAAAGTATATATGAAATATGGGTATATGTAATATGCGTGCCCGCGTGTATATGTATGTATGTATCTAAATATGTATGTGTTTGTTTGTTTTGTGTAACGACACCACTAGGGCACATTGATTTATTAATCATAGGCTATTGGTAATTTGTACATGGGTAGAAAGGGATATTTTAAATACACCATCCCACAGACTGGACAGCACATACCAAGGCTTTTGATATACCAGTCGTGATGTGTGTCTATATATATATATATATATATATATATATATATATATATATATATATATATATATATCGTCAAACATGTCTTAAGCGGCCACACAAGGGAGTACATAAAGGTGGCCGCTTAAGACAGATGGCCGCTGATTACAGGTTGCGACATAATTATAGTCTTTAAAACATATGTTGCTGTTTCTTGTTTTAGCGTCTTTACTGCTAATTAATAGATGTGTGCTTCAGTTTACTTTAAATAAACGTTTGGGAAAAACTGCAACTGGAATGTATTAAATTAAAGGGACACGCCCTAGTTACGGCTAGTTGTTAACCATTACGGCGTTGTTTTTCGCTATTAAACCCATTTTTTCACAAATAAAATTGCACTTTACTTACATTTTATTATTTAGAATACACATTTCCATTCACCTGAAGTGCTTTTTGGTAATCCTGGTAATCCTGATGTTTGTAAAACCACGAAATGCATTTTTTGTGTTTCTTAACAACAGGCGTGCACTCGAGAAAAAACCGTTAAGCAAGCGAGGTCCAATCTATTTTTAGAGCGAATCTTCCTGTGTAAACGTCATCATCGTGACCGTTATCATTTTTGGTTCGGTTTGTTTTCTCGTGCACGGTTCGCGCAATCAACATCCGATTTGTTGTCGTTTGTTTGTTGTTCATTTGTGAGATTTTTCTTCACAGTTCGTGAACATTTTCAGTAACAATAAAGTTCCGACAAGTAAGTGTCTCAATACAAAACGTTACAAACCCTTAAAACCAATAATTTTGCTAAGTCTTACGATATCTGGAGAGGGGATACAACCAGGACAGAACAGTTGGAACATGTCCAAGAGAGGTGAAAAGAACGCACCCCAAGTCTGTGCGCACTCTGTGAAATTTGTCGTGACGTAGGCATTGTTGTGCTTCGAGCGACATCTATCGGTGACATCAGAATACTAACTTTCAAAATTATTTCAAGCAATTGGGACATGGGGATTCCTATGGTATTTATCGATATAAAACCTGTTTTTTCACTCCATTTGATAAAAACGTGATCTAAGTGTGTTACAGGTTTGTAGATTAACCAAATTATAATTTATTTTCGCTGGATGGAACTAGGGTGTGCGGCTTTAACCGTTCTCAACAAGTTTGTTTTCTCTTTCCATTTAATTATTTAATTTCTACTCATGCGGTGTATTGTCATAGTAAGTGAATCTACAAATGTCAAGCGTAGCCTGCCCAGAGACAATTAGATACTTTCCATAGTCATACTTTCTTAATTGATACACAGTACATATGTCGGGACTGAATGGGTACTAGTATTCCTGAAGGTGTGAAGATCGGTTATTTGCCGCGCCTTATCGCTGTTGTTAAATATCTCTTTTATATAATAGTAAACATTTACTGTGGCCGCTTAATACAGGTATTTTAGCGATTTGGGATCCGACTTGGGTGGCCGCTGGCCGCGTTAGACAGGTGACCGCTTCTCACAGGTGCATTTACGTTATAAATCGTTTGGGAGGGAATAAAGTGGTCGCTTAAGGCAGGTGACCGCTGAATACATGTGGCCCCTAGGACAGGTTTGACTGTGTGTGTGTATATATATATATATATATATATATATATATATATATATATATATATATATATATATATACTGAGTTTGTTAACCTGAATTGAAAAGTTAGAGGGCGTTCACACTATAAACAAAAACGTAAATGCAGTTTGTTTTGTCTGATCCCATTGCCTTTGAAAGCAGAATCCGCATGACGTTTTTTCAATCTGTATTTCTGTATTTCTTGTTCTTTTGTTTCTAATTTGTTATGGTTTACTTTATGTTTTTATTATTGGAGGGTTGAACGGGTATTCAGCTGGTTTTCAGTTCATTTGTTTTCTTTGCAAAACTAACTTCAGACAGAAACAGTGTTTCTAGGAATACAAAATAACATTTTATTTCATCGAAATATTTCTTCTGACGCACGTACAACCCACAACACAACACAACACAACACAACACAACACAATACAATTCAATGCAGTAAAAAGAAATACTATTTTTATTGTAAATTTTGTATCTTCACATTGGTAAATGTTAAGCGTAAATATTGCCAGGAAAAACAAACATATACAGAAACTACACCAGAGATGAAACAGGACGGTAATATTATTGCAGTTAAAACGTGTAGCCACCGGTTAAAATATACAATGCAAAATGAATTATATTCAAGTTGACAAAGTATACACTCACTCGCGAGCGCACACACACGCACACACACACAGCACATATCTGTATTTGATTTGTAATAAAAATATATATTACGAATGAAATGCAGATATGTGGGTGTGGGTGTAATCTGTCAGATTCAATATAATTCTTTTGACAGTGAGTGTTGAGTGCATGTCATCACAGCTGTACTTATTCCAATGAGCTCTGTCCTGTACTAGTTTTGATTTAGTAAACTAGCCTGGGACTTGCAGTCCTCTTGTGCAAAAATGACGAAATCTCCAGTAAAAAAGATTTCCCCGGGCCTCTGGAGTGGCTGTCCTCCCACAGACGAGGCACTAGTTAGAGAATCATGGAATCAACCACTATTTTGCAAACAGTTGCTATTTTTAAATTACGGCTAAAGCGAGGAAACCTGCTGCCGCTGCAATGACACTGTTTACTCCTACGGCATAGCAAAAACGGATATGTGCACTTCCCCCCAGACAAGACAGTACACACCATATATATATATATATATATATATATATATATATATATATATATATATATATATAATTATATATAATTACATTTTCAGTGTGCAATCAAGGTATGTGATATTTTTCAGATCACATACTATAAGAATTTGATAAATTTGCAAATTAGATGTACATTAATCGAGGTCGCGGCACTAGGTTTAAACGTACTAGGGCTACACTCCATAATTGACGTATGCATTCATAATCATCAAACAAAAACATTTCAATAGCAATTTTACACTGAATGCTGTCCAACGTTCATAAGCAAAAAGCGTCAAACACTTGTTTATTTTTATGTAAGGATATCTAGCAATTTTACATTGACAGCTGTCCAGCGTTCTGAAAACACCAAATGGCATGTACTATACTGACACACAATGAAAACGCAAAACAGATATTTTTCAGTATTTTGTTGTGATTAATGAAAAATATATTTATTGGACTTAAAATAACAATTTATGAGAGGAAGCCATTGATTGGTACTTTTGTCTGGGTTTTAATCCTGGTTTTGTTCTCGTTACACATACAATAGCAGAAACACACAAAACGGTGTGAAATGTTTTCACTACATGCTCAATCATACTGCATGCAATGCACATGAAATGCCAGTATGTGGACACATAAAAGTCACGTAACGGTGTCATATTCCTCGTCACATTAAGAATGCCACGACTCGGAGAAGAACAAATGGCATGGTTCAAGGGAGGACTTCGCAAAGCCAAGTTGCTAGGACCTTCAGAGTCCATCCATCAACTACTTGACGACTTGTTGAACGTCATCAACGGACCGGGAGTGTCTGTGGTCGACCTCGACCTGGTCAATGTCCCGTTACGACCCCACGCCAAGATCGGCAGATTCGACGACACCACCTCCGTGACCGGTTCAGAACTGCGACGATGACGGCAAGCAACACGATAGGACGTCATGGAAGGCCTATCCATCCGATGGCGGTCATCTGTCGACTCGGAACGGCTGGACTCAGATGCAGACGCCCGTACAACGGTAACATCATGACACCGCGACATCGTGCTGCGAGACTACAGTTTGCTCTCCAGAATGGTTATCATCCACCAGCCTTTTACCGGAGCATTGTTTTCTCAGATGAGTCCCGTTTCTCTGTCTCCTCTGCCGATGGAAGAGCGCGTGTGTCCAGGCGACTCCATGAACGGTATGCTGACGGATGTGTGAGGGAACGTGATCGGTTTGGCGGCGGTTGTCTGATGGTATAGGGGGGGGGGGGGGGGGGGGGGGGCAATCAACTGTGATTTCAGGAGTGATCTCATCATTGTTCACGATGCCCTTACAGCCCAGCGTTATGTTGACGTTATTCTAAGACCAGTTCTCCAGCCACTTTTGCGCCGTCACCGAAGACCAGGAGGTCCCCTTCTGTTTCAACAAGACAATGCCCGTCCACATACTGCAAGAATTACCCAGGCATTCCTGCAACAAGCCGGTATCACCGTTATGAACGTCGTGTACGTCACCGCCTGCCACCACCGCGTAACGTCGCTGAGCTTGCACAGGCGCTGCAGGAGGAGTGGAGGAACATCCCTGTGGCTTATTTGAGATGTTTGTGCCAATCCTTTCCCCGTCGTCTTCACGCATGCTCACGGGCCAATGGTGGACACACCAGATACTGACCTTGATATGGGGGGTTGAACTTTTCGATTACGAATGCAACTCGATTACTGATGATAACTGGCCATGTTTCCATGTGAATGTATTTCATGAATACCAGTCATTGATGTCATATTACATTATCCATAAATTCATTAATAGTTTGTCGTTATTTGCAATCAAAAGTTGTTTTTGCGTTTTCATTGTGTGTCAGTATAGTTTATTTTAATGTAAGGATATTATTTTTGAAAAGACACGGCGCCTTATATTAAAGTAATGTAAAGTAAATAAAGTTGCGTATGCAGTTTACAAAGACACGTTGTATTAAGCTTGAGATTTTTTTTTTTTTTTATCCCACTGCCCCCTTTCCTTTCTTTCCTTTGAACTCCATCTCATTTCTTCCCGATTTGGCAACTCCTCCTATCTTTCAACTTCTTTCGCTGTCCATCTTCACATCCTAGTCCTTGTCTCTCCAACCGCGACATGTGCTTGTCTCTTGTGGCTATCTGTGCCACACACCTGCCATTCCCCATCAGCTTTTAGCTGTGGGCTTAGTCTGACCACTTCGGGGAGTGTTCAGTAGTTACTTCTGGCATTGTTAAGAGGCACTTGTAACCATCTACTATGCACCCCTACTACCGGCGGTCGTTAGTTAGTGCCGTGGGTCAGACCAGCTTTATTAGCGGTAGAGGACGAGGATGCCAGGTGGGTGCAGGGAAATACACAGAGACTGCACCCGTGGAGGAAGTTGAGACAGGTAGGCGATGGTGTGGACAGCTCAGAAGACAGAGTCGGAGGAAACTGACAGAAAGGGTCGAAACAGATTGAAATCGTGGGAGAAATTGGAAAGTTTTTTTTTATTTATATTAAGATAATGAGAATGATAGGCAGAGGGTGATAGATGAGAAAGATGAATGAATGTGTGAGCCAGCTTTGACGGGATTTGAACTACTGTCGTCAGCTTGATTGTCCAGCAGCTTATCCACTAGACCACGGAGCTCACTAGCTTGAGATTATATGATAAAGAGATTATTACCCCTCTGTGTTTCCGTACTGTCAATGTAATATATTAGAAATAAAAATAATTTCTTACACAGCCGTTGGTAAGAACACATATTGTCAACACATTTGCGTGTGATAACATTTTAAAGACATATGACTGGCTGCTCCTAGGTGATGACCAGGTCACCAATGTCATACCATCCAATCAAAAAAATTAACAACGTGGAATCGATCACTCACGATAACCTGAAATTGACTTGTCTGTGACATACAAGTTGCTATAGGCACATGGGCCGTAAATAGGTTTTTGTTGGAAAAGGCATTTAAATTTAGTTTAAAAATGTTGGATTTTTGTTTTCAGGATAAGTAAGAAATAGAATACAACATTCGCGTCCGTTAGATAACAGGTATCTTACAACTCGTTTAAAAACGTATCCATCTTTGCTTTAGCTCGTTAGATATGTTTTAAAACAACTCGTTGTAAGATAAATGGTATTTAACGGTCACTCATGTAGTATTCTCTGTGTATTATGCTCGCTAGAGGCTCGCATCATACAATTTGTATTTATAATATATGATATTGACGATACAGAGAGAGAGAGAGAGAGAGAGAGAGAGAGAGAGAGAGAGAGAGAGAGAGAGAGAGAGAGAGAGAGAGAGAGAGAGAGAGAGAGAGAGAGAGAGAGAGATATGAGGAAGGGAGATATAACACAACTATACCAGTGATCAAAACATATTTTTGTGAAAGAAGAACCGGAAAGTGGGTTGAGTAGTAGGAAATACGCTAACTGTAAGATAAGTACGACGTATAAATATAAGTGAAAGTCAACATTTATTCATTTCATTCATTTCATTCATTTCAACTTATTTTCGTTCCAAGCACTCTGTTCGGGGCACACACTTCAGCTATTTCATTGGTCTGTCTAGGACAGTAGGTTAGTTGTTAATGGTTAGTAAGAGTAAAGAGGGTGTAGTGGTCTTACACCTACCCACTGAGTCGATAAAAGTCGCTCTGGCTGGAAGCCGGTATCGGACTGCGAAGCCAGTAACTACCAGCCTTATGCCCGATGGCTTAAACACGACACCACAGAGACCGGTAGTCAACATTAATTTATCGCCAAAACTGGGACCTATGCACACGCAAACACATTTACATAACCAGATACACATAAAGGCACGTATGAACACACAAACATACATGCATTCATCCATCCATTCATCCATCCATCCATCCATCCATCCGAGGCAAGACGTAGCCCAGTGGTATATAGCTCGTCTGATGCGCGGTCTGTCTAGGATCGATCCCCATAGGTGGACCCATTGGACGACTATGTATCGCTTCAGTCAGTGCGCGACGAGTGGTATATCAAAGACCGTGGTGTGTGCTATCGAGTCTGTGGAATGGTGCATACAAAACATCTCTTGCTACTAATGGCAAAATGTAGCGGGTTTCCTCTCTAAAACTCTTGTCGGTGATTAAGAAATTAACCAATGTGTTCTAGTCGTGTCATTAAACAAAACAAACTTTAAATCATCGATCAATCCACCCATACACTTTCCATACCTACGTACCAACGCACCCACCTATCTGCCTACATCCGTACATACAAACCTACATCCATGCATGCATACATATATACATAGATAGTAAATACACACACACTACATATTTACACAGCATATTCCATACTATTTCGAATAGGAACACTGAATAGCTTCACCAATAGGATCGATCCATTATTGTAGTCCATTTCAAGCAAATAGATTATAACAGAACGAAAATCCCGCTCGTTTGGGCACGCACAGAAGATTCAAAATGACCCCCTCCCCCCCCCCCCCCCCCCCCCCCCCCCCCCCCCCCCCGGACTTAGCCTCTGACGTCACCAGTTACCAATTCTGGAGCAGGAGGATAATGTTGATTAGCTGTACATTGTGGGACATTTATTACATTATGGACTGTAAGGGATCTCTTTTTGGCATTTGCATTAATGCCATCAACCTTTTTCAGACAATAGTGCTTATTGTACATCCCATTATACCTGAAAAGACTCAAATAAATTCAAAGGGGGCACACTTAAAACATTTCCGTGTACAGCAGAATTGAATTTGCCTTTCAGTGATAACTAGCTAGTCTGAAAGCCTGTATGCAGTAGTAATAAACCAATTTGTTAAATTGTGCGATGTATAGGTTCCGACAGAATGCTTCTTTTCCTGGCGAACGCGTTTCCGAAACACTTGATATGTCACAATTGTGAGTTGTACGTTACTATCCTATGTGTGCACAAAATATGAGAAATATCAGAATATGTTTTGCTCCTTACACAATTTGTTTACATTTACCATAGTTTGACACCCAATAGCCGATGTATTTTTCGTGCTGGGGTGTTGTTAAATCAGGGTGTGCACTTTACGGTCGCCCGATCGCCAATGGCGAGTCAAAATTGCGTCGGGCAAGTCAAAACCTTATCACGTGTCGCCCGCCTGGCGACCGAAAATTTCCGCATTTTGTATTATGTAACAAAATGCAAATAACTAATGTTTGTATTGTTTTAAATTGGTTTCCTATTAGTATCTGCGCAACCAAACCCATATAGGACATAATAGCGACTACTTCCCCAGTCCTTCGAACAGTCTAAAATTATTCGGAATGCCTCGGCCGGTTTTGATTATGTATTCGGAAAACCTCGACCACGTAAATCATTCCCAGTCTGGAGCTCCACGCGGTAAGATGTGTTTGTTTCGCTTGTGCACACTGCGCGTGCTTTCGTGTGCTCGACTTGGGGGTCCTTCATTTCGTTGTTTTTGTCAGCGAAATGAAGTTTTCTACTGGGATGTATGCGGCCACTGGAACATGTTGAACGCTGGAACGCTTCTCGTTTCGACAGCCTGCACCACCAGGTTGGATTCTTTTTTAGCGAGATTCCTTGCCTCCACGTCATTTCTCCGTCTGACTGTCGACTGGGTTTTTTTCGTGACTCGTCTGACGGCCATTCTGCAGAACGCCACGGTTGTTCGCGTTTAGTCTCTACATGTCCGAGCCTGTCCTAGCAGCACTGGAAGATTGACCGCCCCACTCTAAGAAGAAATAGGAAGCGGGGTCGGCCCCTACTACTCTTTTTCTAGACTTTACCTTGCTTTATAGTGATACCATCTCGTATCCTCCGGAGTCGGGGCCCGTCCGCACCACTATACCAAACCATGACGACTGGACTATACTCTAGTCTGATACTCTCTCTCGTTCAGACGGATCCGGCTTCTCAAGATCTGTATTTCAGCACAGCACTACACCTTCAACGTCTATCGACTGTCAATCTAGGGGTTTTCTTGACGGGATGCAACCCATCTCGTCCCTTTAAGTTGTGCACCCAAACGGCCTTAACGAGGCCACTCGCGTGAACATATCGATCGGACTTTAAACTTTTAGATCTGCGTTCAAAATTTTATGTCGAAATTACTTCTTTTTTTTAAATATTATTAAATAGTCCGATCCTCTCTTCTTTCTCTTATTTAATTTTGGACTGTCCTTCTAAAATGCTCCAAATTATATAAATATTCGGCCGAGCAGTCAATTCTTTTTATTTTTGGCTTGTAACCTTTTTCTGTTTTTTTATTTATTCTATTAACTTTTTTACTAATTGCTATTTTCAAAATTCTGCCCATTTTCACCCCCCCCCCCCCCCCCCCCCCCCATCCCGAGTCAGGCCACCGATCTTATCGGAGGTCGGACTCGGGATGGGCGTGTTCGAAACCCTAGTGGTATATGGGCACGTTAAACTAGTTATCATCATCATCACCACGTAAATGTATTCGTAGGTTCAATCGGAACACCTCGGTCATGTCCTTCTTTACTTTCCATTTAGTTACAATCGGAACACTCGTCACATTCCGCTACGTTATGTTTCGCAGAAAGATTTTGTTTACAAGCCTGAGGTTTTCTGAAGTTGCATTGTGTTGGAACGTTTTCATGTCTTACGGAATATACCGAGTCTACTATATCAAACACCCATTCGTCACTACGAACGATGTCAACATAGATCAGCTTAGTATGTTTTTAATTCCTCGTCATACGGCCATAAAGAAAGAAGTGTTTTATTTAACGACGCACTCAACACATTTTATTTACGGTTATATGGCGTCAGACATATGGTTAAGGACCACACAGATTTTTTTAGAGGAAACCCGCTGTCGCCACATAGGCTACTCTTTTACGACAGGCAGCAAGGGATCTTTTATTTGCGCTTCCCACAGGCAGGATAGCACAAACCATGGCCTTTGTTGAACCAGTTATGGATCACTGGTCGGTGCAAGTGGTTTACACCTACCCATTGAGCCTTGCGGAGCACTCACTCAGGGTTTGGAGTCGGTATCTGGATTAAAAATCCCATGCCTCGACTGGGATCCGAACCCAGTACCTACCAGCCTGTAGACCGATGGCCTGCCACGACGCCACCGAGGCCGGTCTCTACGGCCATAAAAGCACCTTATTCATTCCAAAACCGAGCGTTGGTAAAATATTCCAGATGTTTGATTGTGTGGATCCAGTGACAACATAATAATTATAATTTAATTACAACAGTTTGCAGGCCCTTAGCCCGGGGGGGGGGGGGGGGGGGGGGGGGGGGGGGGGGGGGGGGGGGGGGGGGTCGGGGGGATCGTCCGATCCCACAGCAAGATTGAGAGTTCCGCTCAGATGAAAAAAAGAAGAAGGATTTTACGTAACATATAAAAGTCCTTGTCCCCAAATGACCGGGATAACGTAGCTGGGTTTGCTACCCGTGGGACTCCTCAATCACCAAATCAGTAATAGCGGTATGGTTAATAATGATATATTATATACGATTCAAAAAGAGAAAGGCATAATTAGATTAAAAGTGCATTTTATTACAAGATAATAGATGCATAAAGGTCTTCAGAAAGTCAACACAGTCTAAACTGACAAAATATCACGTAACAATATTAGTTAGTTTACAGATTAGAGTGGAAGCATAGATTAACTGCAGTTATTTGTTCAACTTTTGTTGGTCAGAGGTGCGAGATTTAGCTCAGTCGGTTGAGCGTTCGCTTGAGGTGCTTGCGTCGCAGGATTGAACCACCTCAGTGAATTCGTTAAACTGATTGGGTTTTTCTCGTTCCATCCAGTGCACCACAACTGGACAAAGGCCGTGGTATGTGCTTTCCTATCTGTGGGAAAGTGCATATAAAAGATCCCTTGCTGCATTAAGAAAATGTCGCTGGTTTCCTCTATTGACTACGAGTCAGAATTACCAAATGTTTGACACCCAATAGCCGATGATTAATAATCACTGAGTGACTGATAACACTTTTATTTCAGCGAAATGTTGAGATATTTCACTAAATGTTATATAATAAAACGATGTTTCCAAATATCTTCGTTCTGCTAAAGAAGCTTTAGCACACTCCGGCGACTACACACATACATACGTGCGTCTATGGGACTGGGGCGCCTTTCTAATTTGGCGTTCCTAACTATTCATTATGACCAAGATATATAGATGTGAACGAGATTGCAACATTATTCGTCCAACATCACCCGAGGAAAATGCAACTCGACTCTGTATTTATACAATGAAATGATATGATCTTATGCAAGTTAGGGAGCGGGACGTAGCAAGAACATCTGTTTGAGGTTCCATTTGCTGAATGTTCGATCCTCCTCAGTGGGCCCGTTTGATCATTTCCCGTCCCAACCAGTGATCCATAACTGGTTGTGCTATCCTGTTTGTGGGATGTGGGAAGTGCACATAAAGATTCCTTGCTGCTATTTGGAAAGAGTAGCCATGTGGCCACAGCAGATTTCATCTGTGACCTTGCGTCGATATAACTGCGTTTGCCATCCAATAACCGCAGGGCCGGGACGTAGTCCAGTGGTAAGGCCCTCGCTCGATGCGCGGTCGGTTTGGGATCGCCCACTGGGCTATTTCTCGTTCCAACCAGTGCACCACGACTGGTTTATCAAATGCCGTGGTATGTACTACCCTGTTTGTTTGATGGTGCATATAAAAGATCCCGTGCTGCTAATCGAAAAGAGTAGCACATGAAGTGGCGACAGCTGGTTTCCTCTCTCAATATCCGTGTGGTCCTTAACCATATGTCTGACGCCATATAACCGTAAATAAAATGTGTTGAGTGCGTCATTAAATAAAACATTTCCTTCCTTCCAATAACCGCTGATTAGAAGTCAAGGTGTTCCAGTAGGCTTAACTTTATTACAATTTTGCCATGTATCATTTATTATAAATACATTAGTACGACTGAAAACAAACGGTTTCTTGGGATAGCCAACAGGTCGAAAATAAAACTTCTTTCTTATTCACAGTTAAACAACGTTTAGAGGATCACTTCATCCAGGATTGTAACAGAATAATTGATTCGTCATCTAAAGGATTCTTATATCAACATCTAAATCCTACTCATAATGTCAAGAACTATCTAAAAAAACGCCTTGAATTTGTATACAGCAAACTGATTACCAAAATACGATTATCTGACCATTGCCTTTGTATTGAAGTCGGGAGACGCCAAAATACCCCAAGAGAAAACAGATTATGTACACTATGTGATAATGAAACAATCGAAGACGAATTCCATTTTATTCTGAGTTGTCCTTTTTACCATGATCTAAGAATAAATTACATAAAGAAATACTTCTACGTCAGACCTTCCGTGTTTAAGTTAATCAAACTATTGAACTCGGAAAATATAAAAACTTTAAACAATCTTGGAAAATATTTATACAAGGCTTTTCTAAGAAGGGAAATGTTCATTAAAAATTAATATATTATGTTTACCCTCCTATTGACATTTTATATACTCTATTCATGTAATTTTGATTGTTAAATATCACACTATGTATATATGCACAACTGTTACTATGATAATAATATTGATGTTTATGTCGCGCCTATAGCCAGGATGGCTTTGGATAATAATAAAGAATCGAATTGTCGTGGCTTTGTGATCAGGCCATTTTACATGCATACCACAACGTGATGCAACTTGTTAACGTATATTTCGCAACAAACGTTAATGTAATATTCTCGAGTGTAACCGGCGTCATCACATTGTTTGGCAAGGGGTTCTGTATCAGTGTTTCTGCTAGAAAGAAATTTGTGGGTATGGCACTATGGAATTGATTTCAACCACAGTCAACTTGTTCTGTATGGGGGACCTCCCCAAGAAAGAAAATGGGTTAAGTTTAGGGTTAAGGTTAAGAAAGGCATACAGTAATGATAAGACTAATTAATTTTGTCAAAAGGTTAACAAAAAAAACCAAAATAAAATCTGCAAAAATATTTGGGTATGGCACCAAACCCATTTTACCCTCTAGGGACGCCCCCCCTTCCCCCCTCCCCCCCCCCCCCCCCACGTCTACGGCTCCGCGCCTTCGGCGCTCGCATTTGATGAGTTCCGTTCAAATGCAATTTCGACCCCCCCCCCCCCCCCCCCCCCCCCCCCCCCCGCAAAACATGCTGGCTACGGGCCTGAGTTTGTAATAAAACTAAAACAAGTTCTGTTTCCTTCTTTTGTGTTGTTATTATTGTTTGTATGATATGATAACATGTTTTCAAAGTGCAATTTAAGTAAGTTCTTTTTTTAACAAACTTCGGTCGCGGGCCATTCAAAAGTTGTACGGGCGAGTCAAAAAAAAAAAAAAAAATCCCAAGTGCATACCCTGTGTTAAATATTCATTCATTCATTCATTCATTGCTACTTACCCTATCCCCATGTGGCCTACCCTAGCAACATACGAAGAGATGTGTGGGTCTTACATATTAGACTGTAGGTGTTTGATGGATATGACGGACCTCCTTCGATCCGTCAGCAGAGCAGAACCACAGCGCGCAGAACTGTCATTCTGTAATTGTAGTTGACCTACTTTTCCAACCACCACAACTCATAGACGTAAAATTAATGCAACAAGACATGCTTCATTCAAACATTGTCCTCAGAACTTAATGCCATTGGAATCAATGTGAAAGAGTCAGAGCTATGCTGATATACTAACTGTGTCAACATCTCTCCAGATAGTATCTATCTTATGGGAGAGACATGTGGAAACACAACACCTAGTTATTTGGAGGAGGATGATGATGATGATGACTCACTTCTCATTTCAACTTATTTTCATGCTTATATCCAGTTAAGGTTCAAGCACGCTGTCCTGGGCACACATCTAAGTTATCTGGGCTGTCTGTCCAGGACAGTGAGTTAGTTGTTAGTTGTTAGTGATTAGTGATGATGACTAATGTGCCGATGTGAAAGTACTTACTTTATAGTTAAAATTTTCCCCGTCTGCCTCCCCGGAATCTGTGAACTTAACTACTGTATGTAGTTGTATTGTAAAGTTTGTTTTGTTTAACAACATGACTAAGCACATTGGTCAGTTAATTATCGGCAATTGGATGGCAAACACTTGGCAATTGTGACACATGTTCTTCACCACATATGTCCATTGCAGGAAGGGATCTTTTAGATATTATTGTTATTTATTCCCACATACAGGACAACACATGCCATGGCCTTTGACACACCATATATGGTAGTTGTATTGTATATATTAGTGTGATGATCTGATTGTCCCATTGGTGAAACATCACTTTGTTGGTGGTCTAGATCTTGCGTTAGTTGATATGAGCAAATGAGACTATAACAAAGATCTGCACTTAAATAAAATCTATTGTTCTCAGATTCGAATGTCTGGCAGCAGTACTCTTGACTACGGCTAACCAGGCAGTCAGTTTTGTAGATGTCGCTAACTGTAAACACAATAGTTGCATTAATTATAAGACAGAAAACAACACGTATACACATATACATGTTTTAAATATTCAAAGAGAAGCCATTAGTAGTGGTGAAACCAAGAGTTCTGTTGCATTTTCGCCCATTCACTTAACATGCGAGAGGTGTCACCCCCTCAGCGTTACCACCTACCCCACCCCCCAAGAGGGGATGGTGACGTCACAGCCCAGATGAATTTTGATTGGCTTATCATTGATAAAAACAAGGAAATCCCAACAGCCCGTGATAACCAGGAAGTCCGATTGTATACGATATTAACAGGTAAACCAACAATAAAGACAATTCCATAAACACTAGATACTTTATTATTTCGACACAGTGTTTTATTATGCATGAACATTTTTTCCAGCCTCGCATAAGTACATATCAACAGTGCACAAAACGTCTTATCTGTTCGGTAAAAATAGCGCCAGGCGTTTTGACTGCAGTTGATAAACCAGATCAAACATGAAAGCCGTTACTAGTGTGTCGTGTTTATATGCCAAACGTATATATCATATATAGTGAACTATGTTTCTCTGTGTATACATGGCTACTATTTACAATAAAACGTAGATGGTAGGCTGTGCTATTTGAATCCAATATTTGAAAAACGTGGGTGGGATATCAAATTCTGGGCATTACACCGTCCTATGTTAAAAACAGAGTTTTTTTAAATGTAAACAGAGGCATGAACAATGCATTGATTAAAATAGTATAGCCTACCGTCTACGTTTTATTGTAAATGGTAGTCATGTATAAATAGAGAAACATAGTTCAATATATATGATATATACGTTTGGCATAAAAACACGGCAAAATAGTCACGGCTTTCATACTTGACTTGTCCCCTGCGCGTGCTATAACCTCACCGTGGTGCAGGGGTGTAACATTCTCTTTGAGAATGGCCAATACAGCACACATTGAAATTTTGAGTAAAATTCAGTATCTGCATTTGCATTTTTGGACAGTTCTTTACACTGTGCTTTTATTTAAATCTTTTTATATTGATGTAGATCATCATTTGTTTGCATTACCATAGTTTGACACCCAATAGCCGATTTTTCATGCTGGGGTGTCGTTAAACATTCATTCATTCATTCATTCATTGTTTTATCAACTGCAATCAAAACGCCTGGCGCTATTTTTAGCGAACAGATTATAAAACGCTTTGGTCTGTACACTGTTGATACATACACCTGCGTGGCTAGGGGAAAAAAAGTACACACACAATAAAACACTCGGATCCAGGAAAGTATCTAGTGCTTATGGAATTGTCTTTATTGTTGGTTTACCTGTGTGTTCATATCTGTTCATATCGTATACGGTCGGTCTTCCTGGTTATCGCGGGCTATAGGATTTCCCTACTTTAAAAATTGCCATTGAAAAGCCAGTCAAAATTCATCTGGGCTGTGACGTCACCATCCCCTATTGGGGGTGACGCTGAGGGGGTGACACCTCTCGCTTGTTAAGTGAATTGGCAAAAGTGCGCTAGAACCCTTGGTTTCACCACTACTCCCATTCAATTGTAATAGGCATTCTTGGCTAGTGAGACAATTTTCCATTATTGGCTATTACGATATATTTTACACATTAGACTGTGGGGGCGGGATATAGCCCAGTGGTAAAGCGTTCGCTTGATGCGCGGTCGGTCTGGGATCGATCCCCGTCGGTGGACCCATTGAGCTATTTCTCGTTCCAGCCAGTGCTCCACAGCTGGTGTAACAAAGACCGTGGTATGCACTATCGTGTCTGTGGGATGGTGCATATAAAAGATCCCTTGCTACTAATCGAAAAGAGTAGCCCATGAAGTGGCGACAGCGGGTTTTCTCTCTCAATATCTGTGTGGTTCCTAACCATATCTCTGACGCCAAATAACCGTAAATAAAAATGTGTTGAGTGCGTCGTTAAATGAAACATTTCCTTCCTTCCCCTATCGGTCCAACCGGAGGGGACTATAGGTTTTAACGGCTTCCTTCTGTCTGTATGTATGTTCGTCCGTCCACATATAGTTTTCCGGAAGTTTTTTTCCCCAATGCCTCTAGATATTGAGCTGAAATCTTGTATATAACTTTATCATGTACTGTTACAGACTTTCATGGCGATTTACCTTTTTTTTTGGCAGAGATATGGTCCTTGCTTTTAGAGTGCGAGTGCGAATAATTTTAACATGCTCATATACCACTAGAGTTTCGAGCATGTCCGTCCCGGGGCCTGTCTGGATAGCCAGTGACTTGCTCCGGGACAGAACAAAATCAAGGGGATAATTTTGAAATTTACATCTAAAAATTAAATAGTGGGCCTTTAAAATTTTGATGCGCATCTCTAATAAATATAATTAATAAATAAAATTCTACTCATTAAATTTGGTCGCTAGATTAGATCGGGCGGTCAAAAAGAAATTAGATAGATAGATAACACGCCTGATTTGGGATGGGGGTTGAAAATGGACAGAATTTTGAAAATAACAATAGGTATTGCTTTTAGAAGAAAAATTATGAAACTTATTTTTGCGGACTTTGTTTTGTTTTTTTGCAATGCCTCAAAATATTGAGCTGAAACTTTGTGTTTAGCTTTACAGATCAAGTTTGACTTTCATTACGATTTACCCATTTTTCACCGAGTTACGATTATGAAATGTAGGCGATACATATGAAAATGTGTTTACCGGACTTTGTTTTTGCAATGCCGCAAGGTATTGAGTTGAAATTTTGTATATAGCTTTATCATGCACTATTACAGATCTTGCATGGCAAGTTACCCTCTAGATTATGTGTATAATAATGAATGGGTTGTGCATATTATAATTAATGCAAAGTGTAGATTATATGAATAACAATGAACGGAGAGTGCAGATTATGTGTATAACAATGAAAATGGGGTGTAGATTATAAGTAAAATAATGAATGGAGAGTGCACATTATATGTGTAGTAATGTATGGGTAGTACAGGTGGTGTGTATAGTAATGCATAAGTAGTGTAGGTTATATGTGTAATAATGAATGTCGAGTGTATCGTATTATAATGTATGGCTAGTATAGAATATATGTCTAATAATGAACATAGATTCGATTATGTGTATAATAATGAATGGGGAGTGTATATATTATATGTATAATAATTTAATGGGTAGTACAGGTGGTATGTATAGTAATGAATAATTAGTGTAGGTTATATGTGAAATAATGAATGTGGATCCGAGTGTATATTATATATATTATAATGAATTGGGAGTATATGTTATATTTATAATAATGAACGGGCAGAGGATATTATATGTATAATAATGAATGTGGGATGTATATTACATGTATTAATATGTATAATAATAGACGTACATTATAAACATAATAATGAATGTGGAGTGTAGTTTATATGTATATTAATGAGTGTCGATGCATTGGCAGCGTAGTTACACTATAATAATGAATGGGGAGTGTGGAATATACGTATAATAACGAATGGGTAGTACAGATGATGTGAATGAATGAATGAATGTTTAACGACACCCCAGCACGAAAAATACATCGGCTATTAGGTGTCAAACTATGGTAATGGAAACAAACAACGTGATGATCAACATCAACAGAAAGATTCAAGATATAAATAAAAACAGTGTAAAGAACTGTGCAAAAATACAAATACAAATATCACAGATAAGATACTGACTTTTACTCTAAACTTCAATTTGTGCTGTATTGGCCATTCTCAAAGAGAATGTTACACCCCTGCACCACGGTGAGGTTACAGCACGCGCAGGGGTATAGATGATGTGTATATCAATGATAGGTGTAGTGTAGTTTGTATAATAACGATTTTTGTTTGTTTTGTTTAACGACACCACTAGAACACATTGATTTATTAATCATCGTCTATTGGATGTCGAATATAATAACGAATGGGGATAACGAATGGAGAGTGCAGATTATATGTATAGTAATGAATGGGGAGTGTATATTATACGTATAATAATGAATGGGTAGTGCAGGCGGTGTGTATAGTATTGAATGGGGAGTGTAGGCTATATGTATAGTAATGAGTGGAGAGTGCAGATTATATGTATAGTAATGAATGGGAGTGTAGGTTATATGTATAGTAATGCATTTTTAATATCTTTATTCGATCATCATTTTTGTTAAGTAAAATAATTTTCCATCTTCAATGGAAACTCGTTTGCAATGTCATCTAAAATTCGCTCTCTTCCTTTGTCTTTCATATCGTCCGTGTAACTTCCTTCTGTTAAAGGGACATTCCTGAGTTTGCTACATTGTAAGATGTTTCCGACTAATAAAATGTGTCTACGATTAAACGTACATATTACATATATTTTCTTGTTTAGAATATCAGTGTCTTTATATTCAATGTGTTTCTGGTCGTCTTAATATTTGTAAGAGTCCCAAACTGGATTTTGTCGTCACATAATTTCGTACGTACGAAAAAAAACATATTTTAGGAAATAAAATGAAATTTAACCTAGTACAAATATTAGAACGATCAGAAACACGTTTAATATACAGCCACTAATATTTGATGCACCGAGGCCGGTCTACTGGGTAATGCGGGTTTTGGACGATTCATACCCCCCCCCCCCCCACCCCACCCTTGTATTGCCGCTACAAAGGCGCCTAAAAGTAGCTGTCCGTGCCTGATGAAGTGAACCTGATACGCGGCCCTCACATATCGGTCCCGGCGCCCGCGCGACTCCTAAAACAGGACAGAAAAGGCATTTTCGCAAGGCGTCCGGCCGGACGCTGCCCGATTTCTACGGGCTCCTCTGCGATTTTTAGGGGTCGCCCGAACGCTGCGGGCGTGAAAACCTGACTCCCAAATCTGCGATTTTCCAAACGCGATTTTAGGTCGTGGCAATCCCGTAAACACGTCGCTGGGGCCCCGCACGGCGGCCTGCCGGAAACCGATCGGATGTTCCAAGAAGTCCTCAGAAATAATGTACAACTATATACAACGCATCTTTGATCAGTCGGCGCCCACCAGATTATCTAGCGGCGTCCGGCCGACGCCCTGGCGGCCGCACTGTCTCCACTGCGATCCATTGTTCAAAGGGCACCGCCCGGGCCCCGTCTAATATGTGAGGGCACACTCGCAAACATGAAATTCGCCCGATTCATCCACGGGATCTAAATCCCCCGGCGACTCCTGCGATTAGCAAAATCGCGCGGACGCCGGCTGATATGTGAGGGCCGCTATATTGGGAACTTTTACTTATTCTGTATTCAGTGGGTATTTACCGAGATGGTATGAATAAATTACTTCATTACCATGCATTTTTATGCATATTGACGGTTTGTGTCTTTTTACCTACCTAGAATAGATTAAATGTTGACGTAATGAAAGTTTTACACGCTGTCGATCTTTTTTTTTCAATATTCTCTGTATACAGAGAACATTATTTTCAGTGTTTGGTATGCATGAAATGGTAAACATTACTTGCCAAATGTAAGTCACATGCTCAAAACTAGTAAATTCTAGGTGTATACATAAGATGCATAGCCGCCATAAACTAATACAGCAATTTGTTAGTGGCTTACCGTGTGGAGGCACCAGAGGATGAATAAATCGCCAAGGGCGAAACAAATGATACCAGAACCGTCAGTTGAACCGGTTTCGGTGGTATCGTGATTAAGTTATCGGACTTAAGGCTGGCATGTACTGGGTTCGCCTCTCTGGTACTGGGGTTCGCCTCTCTACTGGTACTGGCTCCCACAGAGAGCGAGTTTCATCACTCATTGAGTAGGTGTAATGCCGTTACACCGACTTCTCTCTCACTAACCCTCTGCCATAGAGAGACAGTCCAGATAGCTGAGGTATGTGTGCCCAGGACAGCGTACTTGAACCTTTATTTGTTATAAGCACGAAAATAACTACAAATGAATGAATGGATGATTGAGATCTACAGCGAGACTGAGGGGACGACTCGGGTCCAGGAACTCCCGCCATAATAACCGTAAACGTCGTGGTGAGACCGCGAGAATGACAGGAGTAAGACGATTTCCGTACCAGGAATAGTATGACCAAAAGCCACGGCATCAATAATTTCAAACGATTAAAAAACGTGTATTTATAAAGTTGACCGTTTTGGGGTATACGTAGATTTCATTTCGTTATACAAATATATTACAGGAGCAGAGTTGTATAACGACCAAATCTGAACGATACAATGCAGAGTCGATTTGGTATTTGGCAAAATAGTGATTGATTCCTTGAATCTCTATCTGATGCCTCGTCTGTAGGAGGACAACCACTCCCGGGGAGGTTCTTTATTGATTAATACACCCTTCCTGTACTGATCAGAGGACTGCCACTCCCAGACTAGTTTACTGAATCAGAACAGAACAGAACTTTATTACACTCAGGCCGTTTTGCAACGGAGTAAGAGAAACGTACATAGTCTGATTTCGACAAGATGTCTTACTGGAGGATAAAAGCAAAAGATCAGAACTGAGCTCATTAGAATATATATAGCTGTCATAACATGCACTCATGAATCATCGTCAAAAACTGACTCTGTGCAAGATTCAGTCAAAGATTCACAGTTAATATCTGAAACCAACCAAGTTTTCTCGTATTAGCCGGAGTCGCGCAGATTCTGTCTATAATCCCTTGGAACATCAAAAAGGTGAATATGAATTTTCGGCGGTGAAGGAAACTTTATTCGTTGAGTATACCGCTATGATATTTATGTAATTGTAATTTAATGAACATAAATATCACACGAAGTCGAATGCCTTCTCATAATGTTCGTATACACCAGAAACAAATTCATGTTGCAAACTTTACAAATATTGCCATCACATCTGCTTCGCTGAATTCTAAAAGTAAATGGAAACACAATATTATGATTAAACAAGTTGAATGTAGATATGGCAACAGAACTAAAATAATTAGTATACTAATTAGTATTACACAAAAATATATAGGCTGTTGGATGTCTCAAAGGTATGAAAATAACTGTTTATATTTACAACGAAACTACAAAGAGGTGTAAACAGTATAAAGTGTTGAAAAAAGTATAAAGAGCTGTAAACTATAAATACCACAGGAAGAATTATACATTTTTATAACGCAATAATACCATGGGGTTTTTTCTTGGTTTCTTTTCTTTTCGTTTTTCTTTTTTAACATATTATAAACATAGAATTCATTTTGTAGTTCTGTTAACAATAAAAGCAGTCATTTGTTGAAAATAAAACCAACTAGCGAAGTCGGGGAGGGGGGGGGGGGGGGGCATGGGGGTATGTGCCCTCGATCACACCTTTGTTCCTACTACTTTGAGTATTTTCTAGTTGGGAATTAACACTCATAGACAGTGTGGGTAGCCCCACATAAATGTGTCGCAAACTTAAATCCAGGGCTGCGTTCAGCCAGACCAAGTAGAAAAACGTTTCATGGTACATCAAGTGGCCATTTTGGAAACCAAATAGCGAACTTTATGGAAACGTTAGCTGGCTACACTAATGCAGAGCATCAATTTAATTTTATTTCAAGGCGAAATAATGCTCTTACAAAAACTCCTAGAATAATTTTAAGTGATAACGCTGTGGGCAGATTTGAGACAGCCGGTCAATATCACCAAGGCTAGGAGATATTTATGCCTGCCGTCCCGCCGGACGATAAATTATTTTGCGGTTATACTTTATGGTCATGTTTGGTCCGGAAGGTTTTGATTCTGTCCGGTAGAATTTGTAGCTTACCGAACTGGAATTTCATATATATATAGCCCGTGACTACTTTCACTGACCAAACTCGATGGCTAGTAAAACAATACAGGGGTTCTAGGTGCCAGTCAATTTTAGACTCGAGACCGATGGCAAGTAATTAAATGTTTAAAAATTTAAAATTAAATAAAAGTCTAACACGTCGATCGTAACAAAACAAAAGAAACTGATCTATAAGTCATTTCTTTCGACTTGCTTTCGCATGCGACATTTCACAAAGAGATATTTGGCTAGCAGTAATCGGTTACCCATGCATGGCATTAATATTCTTACCTATGTAATTGTATTTACATTGGCACCTCTCATTCTAATAATTATACCAATAATCCTATGTTTGGCGTTGACTTTACATTGATCCTTTTCGAGTTCGCTGGTAACAACTATTTCATATACTAATCATTAATACACAAATCATAGGAAAAAATCCGACAGCAACCAAACCATTGCTGAAAGGAGATATTTGTAATATCACTTAATTCGATTAAGATAGACTGATATTAATAAGACCTTTATCCCACTGTGTTTTCCGTTGATTAGGCGCATACAGAAAGACAGGGAAGCCCGCATTGACGGGATATTCCCAAGGACATTTCATGACATATTTGTCGAGGACCACCATCCAACCGATGTCATTTGGGCATCCGTTGTGACTTTTAACGATATACCAGCGTCGAAAATTCACATCCTGACTGAAATACCAACAGGGAAGAAAAAGACACAGATAATTGTTAAATATAAAGTATAATAATAATAATAATAATAATAATAATTTAAAAAATGATGATGATGACGATAATGATGATGATGATGATGATGATGATGATAATAAATAGTAAAACATACAATACAAAACAATAAGAACATTGAAAATTTTCCCTTATGCTGTGTGTTATTACTCAGGATGAAATCTGTTTCCCTTCTTCTTAGATTTTTTTCTTTGTACATCCAAACTTTTGATATTTCCGTTTTACGGCTCTTGACCACAACCCCATGGACTATTAAAAATGGGAATCAGTAGTAAACGTAATATATTGGTTTTATGCACATTTGTAATGTTCAGTACTTTTCCCGCGTTTTTACTTACAACATTGGACGTTTCTTTGTTTGTTTTTGTTTGTTTGGTGGTGTTTTTTATTTGTTTGTTGTTGGTTTGTTGCTGGGGGTTTTGGTTGTTGTTTTTTTGTTTGTTTGTTTGTTGTTGTTGTTGTTGGGGGGGGGGGGGTTTGGGGTGCGTGATTATGAATCACCTGAGAATAATGTCAGAATTAATACCTTCAGTAAATAATATAACACATATCAAAACTACAAATATCTTACAAGTTATACATCAGCTTTTATAGACGCAAGGAATAAATATTACCCATTTTGCGAAAAGAAGAGGACAGTGTTGCCATACAGGTCATCCCATGATGAATGCGCCATTCTAGGTTGAGTAAACCATGTCGTCGATGATGTCCCATGACCGTTGAAAATTGTAGTTACCATGGGAACACCGTTTTCGTACAGCACCAGTTTCACCTATAACCACAAATCCGTCACATAATAACTTAAACGGACTATCCTTAGTTCTTTGGCGATTGTTAAAGTCAAAGACCCCAATTTTTAAACACTAAGGTATATTTGTCACTATTAGAGCCATTTATAATCACTGAAATGAAACATTACTTATATTTTATTGTTCAGAAATGCTTCAGATTCTGAACAACCCAAGTAGTACTGGCCACCTCGGTGTTTCTAATACTACAAAATGCATTTTTCATATTTTAAAAAAAAACCGCACGTGTGGGTTATGGAGTCGAGTTCTAGTCTATTTTTAAGGATATTTTCCAATTTCAACATCACAGACTCTTAGTTTACTCTGTTGTAACTATCCAAATGTGTTTGTACATTAACCAAACTTAGTGTCCAATGTTACGGGTTGTAACTATCCAAATGTGTTTGTAGATTAACCAAACTTAGTGTCCAATGTTACGGGTTGAAACTAGGGTCTGCGCCTTTACAATGCTGTCGACCAACAGAGACGTTTTAACGACTAATTACATATTGAATATATTTTGCTAAATAAAATATTTGCGGTTGTATATTAAACGTGTATCTGGTCGTCCTAGTGTTTGCATTAGGTTCAATTTCATTTTATTTCCTAAAAACAAACGTCAACGTACGAATTTATTAGAATACCAATCGATCCGTCAGTCGACTGATTTGACGTGCTTACATACAATTAAGGTTCAAACACGCTCGTTGGCGGTACAAACTTTAACATAGCCACGGTTCGTACCCAAAACGAAAGGGACTGGGCGGGGATAACACTTAGTGAAAACAAAACCTGAATAAAACACGTGGTACGCACTATCTTGTCTGTGGGATGGTGCATATAAAAGATCCCTTGCTGCTAATCGAAAAGAGCAGCACGTGAAGTGGCGACAGCGGGTTTCCTCTCTCAATATCTGTGTGGTCCTTTATCATATGTCTGACGCCATATAACCGTAAATAAAATGTGTTGAGTGCGTCGTTAAATAAAATAGTTTCTTCCTTCCTTCCTGAATAAAACGTTAACTGACCTAACAAAAAACAACATGACTACTCGGTCGAACGTTTATATAATCTGAAGCATTTTTGAAAGACAATCCAAAAATAAAGAAGAGAAAGAAGAGAGGATCAGACTATTAGAAATGTGGAAAGGAAAGGCATTTTGACATAGAATTTTAAACGAAGGCCTAAAAGTTTAAAGACCAATCTATATGTCCACGTGTTCGACCTCGTTAAGGTCCACAGCTGGTAGGGACGAGATGCATCCTTTAAAAATAAAATTTTAAAAATAAGTCAGTTCGTGTGGAAGGTGTTGTGCTGTGTGAAAATTTAGATCTTAAGAAGCCAGATCTGTCTGAACACGAGAAAATCAGATTAGTCCAGACATCATAGTTGGTATAGTTGTGCGGACAGGCCCGGCTCCGGAGGGTACGAGATGGTATTAATGTAAACCAAAGTAAAGTTAAGACCGACCCCACTTCCTATTTACCCAATAGCCGATGTATTTTTGATGTTGGGATATCGTTAAATATCTATTCTATCTTCCTATTTCTTCTTAGAGTGGGGCGGTCACTCTTCCAGTGCTGCCAGGACAGACTGGAACTAAACGCGAAGAACCGCGGCGTGCTGTAGGTAGCCGTACACCAAATAGTTCGAGGTGCATCCAAATGTTCACCATGAGTAATACACGTGACTGTGTTTGTTGTGATAAAATGTTGGTACATCTGGCCAGCAAATTCCTGTAATTTAATTTAAACAAGTGTCAGTGCACCAACTACCAATGTGCTTGAAACATGTGCGGAACTGGGGTAGCCATAGTCGCTACTCTCGGAAATGAGAAGGGTAACCCCTATTCTGTTCTGATTTACTTTAAGGGTGGGAGATGGTTGTATTTATATCCATGGTGTATATGTCGATTGATATGCTGCATGTAGATTTTTTAGCCACATACTTTACTAGTGTTGTCTATGGGATTTTATTTGCTGGTATGCACCCTGCAGAATGACCGCCATACGAGTCACCGATAAACAGGTCAACTACAATCATCCGGAAGAATGACGTGAAGGCAAGGAATCTTGCTAAGAAAGAATCCACCGTTCAATCAGTTCCAATCGCCGCATATATCACAGTAGAAAATTCCATTTCGTTGAGAGAAAAAAAATGGAAGACTCCAAAGTCGAACAAGCGAAAGCGCGTGCAGTGTGCACAGTAGTTCAGGTTACCTCTAGCCCTACCCTTTATTTATATGTGGTACAACATATAAACACAGTGGAGGGCTAGACGTGACTCGAGCTATGTGCACAGGCGAAATAGATACGTCTTACTGCAGGGGCGTAGGCTAGGGGTTCGGGGTCCCGCTGAAGCAAATGGTCTGCTGTCAGAATTAAAACATACAGGTTTATACATATGGAGTTTCTGGTGGTGCAAAAACAAAATAGAAAAAGGTTCACTTGGTTCATATTCGAAACCGCAAATAAAAGATCCCTTGCTGCCTGTCGTAAAAGAGTAGCCTATGTGGTGACAGCGGGTTTCCTCTAAAAAAAAACAGTGTCAGAATGACCATATGTTTGACGTCCAATAGCCGATGATAAGATAAAAAATCAATGTGCTCTAGTGGCGTCGTTAAATAAAACAAACTTTACTTTTTTTACTCTCACTAACCAATAACAAGAAACCCACTGTCCTGGACAAACAACCCATATACCGGAGGTGTGTATCCATGACAGCGTGTTTGAATCTTAACTGGATATAAGCACGAAACTAAGTTGAAATGAAATGAAATGATACGTCTTACCGCGGCGAGCTTCTGACTGGGAATGGTTGGGATACCAAATCCAGTTTGGTCTATTTACAAACACCAGGACGATCAGAAACACATTGATTATACAGACATTGATAGTCTAAACACGATAGTATATCTAATATGTCATAATAGTCATTACATAGAAAATAATACATGAGTGGCCGTTAGATATCATTTATCTCACAACGAGTTGTTTTAAAATGTATCTAACGAACGAAAGCGAGTTTAATACGTTTTTAAACACCGAGTTGTGAGATAAATGGTATCTAACGGACACGAATATGTTATTGTAGTTCTTACATATCCTCAAAAACCAGGTTTTAAGCAAATTTTAACATCTTTTTCGACTAAAACATATTTACAGGCGTTGCACTTGTAGCTAACTTACGCGTCACAGACACATGATTGTCTGGTTAACTATACGTCACAGTGTAATCTATTTCCACCGTGCTGTTTTTCATTGGATGCATGACCTGGTCATCACCTAGGAGCAACCAGTCGTATGTCTTGAAATGTTAACACATGTACGTGTGTAAACAAGCCATGTGTTATCAACAATAACGCACGATGTCCTCACCAACGGGTGTGTAAGAAAAATATTGTATTTGACGCAAACATCTTACAATATAGCAAACTCAAGATAGTCTTTTTAAATAATATTATCCTGATTAATAATTAAGTAGCACAATATTAACATGTTCAATACGTATCTGAAGTTGTGGTGTGTGTACACTAAATACAGGAGTAAAAATCCCATAACTACAAACGTGCAACCCGACCAAAACAAAAATATGTATGTACTGGTACCTGTGCGATATTAGCCGAATTCCAGATGTTGATGAGTTTACTTTTGTAGTGTCTGTCACAGTAGTGTGACCCGTTCACCGACAAACAACCAACAGGGACGTCCTGACGTAGTGCTGGGTAGTCGTCGTAATGCCCAGGGTTCACCCACGTGTCGTACGCTGATTGGTTAATGAGACGAGTAGCTCGAAATACCAAAACCCAGTCGTCGTCATCTAGCACGAAATCTACAAGAGTGCAAAACAAGGAACACATTTATATGCAACACCATTACCACCAGAACTATACAAGTGGAAAAAAGAAACATATTTATATGTAACGCCATTACCACCAGAAGTATACAAGTGGAAAACTAAAACATATTTAGATGTAACACCATTACCACAGAAATATACAAGTGGAAAACTGAAACATATTTAGATGTAACACCATTACCACCAGAAATATACAAGTGGGAAACTGAAACATATTTAGATGTAACACCATTACCACCAGAAATATACAAGTGGAAACTGAAACATGTTTATATGTAACACCATTATCACCAGAAATATACAAGTGGAAAACTGAAACATATTTATATGTAACACCATTACCACCAGAAATATACGAGTGAAAACTGAAACATATTTATAAGCAACAATATTAACACCAGAAATATACAAGTGGAAAATTGAAACGTGTATATTTACCATCACTGCCACAAGAGATACATGTATATACATCAGTGCCATACAAGAAATGTATTTATATTTACTACCATACTTGGAAATATTAAACAGTTATGCAGAACACATGGGAGGCATTAACATTGCCATCCATTGACACATGGAATCTATATAAGTAATTCTAGTTATTAAAATATTTTATTAGTCCGCAACATATTACAATGGCAGCAAACTCAGGACTGTCCTTTTAATTTGTGTTCGCCGGAAAAGAACCAGCAACAAAACTATTTTTACCTTACCTTTCCTTATTTGGAGATATTCCCAGTCTTGTGATGCTTCATACGTCACTTCCAGCGAGTGGATGGGTTTGTCGTGGAGTTCACAAATCCGATTACCTCTGTGGAAACTGACCGCCAGACACTGTTTGTTTGTACAGCTTGCTGCGCAGAAAAACAACGAGCACTTGTTTACCGGACATGCCACTGTGCGCATGATTGGGCTGGTCACGTGATATCCCGGAAGTCTGCTGAAAAGGGCTGATTCACAGGCAGAAAGGCAAGAAATGTCCAACATGAACATACAAATAAAGATGGCCACCATTCCATTCCTCGTTAATCTTTGTTCTTGTGTCATCGTGTAGGTTGTCTGAAAATGGAAATATTATTATAGTATTTATATATGGTATTATAATAATATTACGTTTGGTGCTTTAAATCACTCAACTCGTTTAGTTGGCGTTAATGTACGGTTGTAGTACGCTAATAGATGATATGTACCAAGATATATTTAACCGTATGTGTAATAATAAATATTTCTATTTTGTGTTGTTTCCAAAACAGCTGGCTAATTGTCTGGACAACTGGTCCCACAATTAGGTAAAATATCAACACACAAGTTCTTCAATATATGGGCTTATGGCCTGACATACAACAAAACATTGCTACTTTATTTTATTTAGACTTTTTCAAAATTTTGTTTGCCAATATGATTCAATAAATCATGGTACACGTATAATTTATTGCTTATATTTTATCTCGCACCTATCTTTATTATTGTTTTTGTTCCTTTGTGTGTGGATTCTAAAATGTACATTTAGAAACAATACTAGCCACTATGAAAACGGATCATATAGATTGAGACGATGATATGCTAGTTTGCGTCACGGTTTTAGGTGTTTTGGCGAAACACAAGTCACTACGAAGAGAAACAGCATGTACAACAAAAAGTCCACACTGTTGCTAATGACATCAGTTAATGGAATGAAACGATATCGATTCGAGGTGTCAAAGCTCTATTCACCTCTCATTGTCAAGTGATACTCTATTCCTTTCATCGCTATAGTACTTGTTTTTGTTGGGGGGGGGGGGGGGGGTTAATCCGTAAAAGGCGACCATGTTCTGTGGAAATACAATTCCTCTATTGACTATCCTGTCATCGCGTAATGGAAACACCAATATTAAAGGTTAAAGGGATGGTGTTTTGGGTTCTTTTGTTAATTCCCAATTAATATCAGTGGCAGCATTCTCCACCATTTTGTATCAGTAATACTAAAACTGAAATTACTTCATTCAAAATGTTTCACAACAAGTGAAACGTGTTTGATATACTCCAGCTAAACTTTATCAAAGTCCAATGAATCAGTGTGACTGTAGACAATGATATGACGCCAACTCGGCGTATGATCTAAAAAATAAACGATTTTATTTTCAAGATACTAGGTTCATTTAAAATGAATTAAACGATTATTTGTTATTTATTGTTAAATACACGTGTGTTTGGAATTATGAAAGAAGTTAGAGTAAAGGAACATCTGTTTAATGACAGCTGGCTACATTTTAAACTTGGGTTATTTGGCGTCGTAACTCGTGGTTACTTCATTATGTGGTCTAGGGAGAGAGCAAAGCTATTCTGCCACTTTAATTACTCCTAGCGAAGAGCATCGAGGTACATTTTAATGTATTTACAACTAGACGGGGGACAAATACCACAGTATATGTCGGTACAGAGGTTGGGACTGGGGGAGGGGGGAGGGACCGACTATTCTCCGAGGTGATCAATTACATAGGCAAGCGCTTCATCAGCGATAAGCTCAAAATAAAATAAACATTGCAAAGACTCTTTTCTTTCTTTTAGTCTTTTCTTTTAACTAAGAGCTTCTAAAAAATCAATAACTATCTGTTATATATATTTCAGAATATCTAAATCTAAATCTAACAATGTATGATGTAAATGACAAGACGTTTAAGTTTTCAGAAACAAGATATACAAGATGTTATAATGGCTTAATGATAAGAGAAGAAATAAACGACTAAAAACAAAGAAACAAAGAAAACACAGAAATACCCACCAATCAATGATAATGAAAAATAGACCAAACAAACAAACACGCGTGTACTTACTGCAGACTCTGTTATCTGTTTTTTCGTGCTGGAGTGTCGTTAAACGCAACTGTACACTAATATTAATCTGTTCAACACAATTAATGATTATGATAATGAGAAAGCGTATTGGCTCGACATACCCAAACAGACACACGGTAACAAACTAACGAACAAAATTGGTTTATAATTTATAAACACACCCCTCTCATCTGGCTGCATAACGATTATTCTCTATGGGTTTCATGTTACCATTGTTTCATGTATTGGACGCGAACCATGTTCATTCCATATTTTGTAAATCTTTCAGTAACCAAACAGTGGTAGACCATGACGTTGAAAAAGATACAGGGTCGTTGTTATGTTGATTACAGGAGTAACGCATATATATATTATTTAATTCATAATTACTCTACCAGTGTACAGTTAAGAATAATTACATACGAAGTATTACGGAAACACGTTCTTCATGCAAGGCAGAATCAGGACGGAATGAATTCATGGCGGATCACAGTAAATTATTTTATCGTTTTATTACATCAAGTCTTTCAGACAATATTCAATATTGTTGTAGACGGAAATGTTCTATTGTGCTCCCTTTTAAATTTATTGTTGCGTGTATAATAGCAGCATTATGATATATAATACAGTAACATTATGAAAACACTTGATGGCATGGGTGTAAATTGTAAATCTCGTACGGCAATCAATCAGTCAATAAATCAATCAATATATAATTGAGATTATATCAAAATCATATATTAGAAAACCAATAACGTATTATGCTCGCATAATACCATGTTTTTCATAATAATGCGACGACTCAGGAAAACTGAGTGTCTGGTAAATGGTCAATTTACTAATGAAGGCAAAAGATCACCAACAAATGTTCAACTTCATCAACGTGTATTAATAACTAATAGATTTTAACAGGTTAACAACTTGTTGAATTTATATGTATATGTCTCCTTTAGTAATTAAATAATCAACAATAGCTATATACTAACACTAAATTATTCCAGGGCTAAATAACTAACAATATATTCTACTCAATGTATTTAACAAGTCAGGTGATGACCTTAAAAGACAGATTCCAATCGTCTATTAATACTTTATCTAATAAAACTCGACAGACTGAGTCTAAAAAAATATAGATAATGGATTTTGTACTAAAAAATCCTTCAACGCTTCACTAGACAAATACTGTAGTCTACAAACAATATCTCAAATTGTTATGTCAAATACTAGTGCACTCACATTTACTTCACAAGTACAAAACAATACAAACAATATCCAATTGTTTACCTAATCAGTGTACATGTACAAGCCTCATGTGTGCACACACTATTCTTTATACATTTGTAATTGACTTATCACACACATATCCACAATACCGGCCTACACCTTTGTGTGCTGGGTAGGCCTATTGCTTATTCTATTCCCTAACTTAATTAATGCATAGTCAAAACCTATTCCTAGACCTTAACAAGTTTCGTTGCATGGCCTAAAAATTAGTCTGGTCCTTATAGCTTATTTATTATACTAAAACATCTGCTAAATATTTATTGTCAATTACTACACCAACCCACCTAATGGGATGAAATACTGACAACAACCCAACTGACTATACTATGACGTGATTATGACCACACTAGATGACGCGATTGACCAGACTAACAAACATTGGCTGGATTGTTGTTTATACCCCTGCCACATTATACGTTTGGCGTAATTCTGCTATTGCTGGATTTCCAGCCGCTTGCGGAATTTACACTGTACAATTCCGCCGATCCCGTCAATGGTTGGAACGGCAGAATTATTCTTCCCTTTATTGGATAAATTACCAATAACGCTAAAATTAACTCTTTAAAATAATAAATACATTATTTTAGCCAAGTATACTTAATTTTACATATTTTACAACTTTTATAAGATATTTCTCGTATTTAAAAACATAAATACATAATAAGCTAAAAATAGCACTTTACCTTTACCATCAGCTGTTTATGACAGGAAGTATTTCAGAACGAGGCTCTGGCGCCATGTTTGTATAACATACATGTTACGATCTACTATTGCTAATCTTCGATCTTATTTCCACTTGCAAACTGATAACATCTGTCAAATAAATACCTCCATTAATGCTAAACAAATCTAATGATATGTCGTATGAATTGTGAGTAATTCTACTTGCCATTAAAATAAGTGTAAACAAGAATGTAAACAAATGTTCTTGTTTGATTCTATTAAAGGTGCATTATCTTCAAATACGAACGTCAACAATAATGCAGATATTATTTATAAAATACACTATTGGTAATGTCATACATTATCAAATCCTATTGACGATACCGAAACACAATTTGGTAATAACCCCTTTCTCTCTCTCTCTCTCTCTCTCTCTCTCTCTCTCTCTCTCTCTCTCTCTCTCTCTCTCTCTCTCTCTCTCTCTCTCTCATAATGAGACTGTGTGCAATTGTGAGGTCAACTATCACATCATAAAACCTGACATTGAATTACTCAATAAACAAATTTATTGCTTTAATTTGCAAACATAACAGTTTCCATATAATTAATTGGAAATCGCTAATTAAAGAGCGCAAAGTTGATAATGTGTGTGACCACCGTTGTTTCCAATCACTGCAACATATCGTCGTGTCATGGATCGAAACAAATTCCATATGAACCCTCTAGGGATGGTGTTATACGCATGTAAAAGAACATTGGTCAATTCCTGTAATGTGGCTGGAACCAGGTGACGACAATGGATACTTAGCTCGATTTCATCCCATAAGTGTTCTATGGTATTTAAGTCAGGACTTAAAGCTGACCAGTCCATTGTTCTGTAAGGTTACAGGTGGAACACGACGTTCCCAACATATTGCACCCCATAACATCAGCGACGCACATTCCCAATGATCACGTTCAAGGACACGTGCATCTCCGAAGCGTTCTCTACGACGTCTCCATACATGTATCTGACCATCGGCCATATGGATACAAAACCTGCTGCTCTCGTCTGAAAAGATGACATGTTCCCATTGTCGATTTCTCCAATTCCGGTGAGCCTGGGCCCAGTTACGTCGAGCTAGTCGGTGACGTCTTGTTAGAATCTGACTAACATAAGGACGCCTGTCATGCAGTCTTGCCTGTCTCAAACGGCGACGAACTCTATCAATGCTGATTGGTCTGTTGCGAGTACCAATGTGGAGGATGCTCTTAAAAAGCGATCTCGTAGATGTGACGTCACAGTGTATCGGTCCTGTCTATTAGACGTCACCATAAGTCTTCCGCTTCGTGGTCGATTATGCAAATGCGTTGGTCTGTTGGAATCGTATTGTAGACTGGTATACACCAACATGCCTGGCTACTTTTGGTACTGTCCATCCGGCTTGTAGTCACCCTAAGGCTCGGATTCCGTCATCTATGCCACGAGGGCGTGACGTAGCCCATGGTAAAACGTTCGCTTAATGCGCGGTCGGTCTAGGATCAATCCCTGTCGGTGGACCCATTGGGCTATTTCTCGTTCGAGCCAATGCAAGGGAGCACCAGCAGCCTAGGCGGGGGTGGGGGGTGATGGTGCTATGGAATTTTGAATGGTGCAAAGTATTATGCCAAAGAGAAAAAGTGCGCAAATTTGGTTGAGGAAATTGGGCGCAATTTTGAACGGTCGGTCAAAAAGAAAATTCCAGAGCTAGTATAGGTTTTGACATTAGTGAATCGAGAGTAGCTCGTTAATTAGACCTCGATGATGCTGTGGTGTCTCCCTAGGTTGCCCATAGGGCCCTTAAAAAGTGTCTGACCACTTCAGGTCTTGGCATGACAACCCAGGGGAGACCCGCACTATCGATTTGTTTAAACTTTTATACCCAATAGGCTGTTCAAAACATCAGTTTCTTGCACTGTTACAAATACACGGACTTCATGGGGAACGTGGAAATGGTGACTTTTTCATTATCCATAGTAGTCAGAAACATATTAAAATGGTGCGCTTTAGTGAATTTAAAGTAGCATACTGATTATATTCCTGTAAATAATAATACTTTTTCTAATTTTTAATTATTTGCATCTAATAAAAAATTATCGTTTTCTGTTGCTTTTCAGTATATATATATATATATATATATATATATCAGAGATGAGGTAATCGTAATCAGTGATCGTAATTGATTGTAATGGATTACATGTTTTCATGTAATCGCAATCGTAATCGATTACATTGTTTGAGAATGTCATGTAATCGCAATCGTAATCGATTATATTGCTAATGTAATCGTAATCAGCGATTACTTTCATGATTACTCATAATGATTTACTAAACTTAGATGTGTTTAGCATCAACTCCAGTAACAGTGCCTATAGTTAGAAGCAGTACTGGTGAGTTAGTAGAACGGATCTCCCATTGTCTACTACTCTCATAGTAGAACTATTATTTGCCTTGAGAAACAGGGGATCATAACGTCTGGATTATCAAATTAATGTTACCATGGGGATGAAGACACACATTCACATAATGGTATCTATCGAGTTTACGTTTACTATAAAACCACTTGAATGAATACAGTTTCTAGGAAGCAATATATAAAAGGGCGCATCACCATGCCCCAGTTTTGTGTCCTAATTCATTGCCGTAAAAACCCGAATAATATATATACAGTCAAACTTCGATAATACGATATTGAAGGGGACGACGAAATAGTTCGAGTTTCAGGGAGTTTGAGTTTTCGAAATTAATATATAAGAGTTAAAATTAGCTGGATGCTTTCACTTAATATTGTAAGAAGCGTGCACTTCACTGCCTGCTTCTAAACTCTGAAAACTATGCATCGCCAGTTGAAAGGCGAATTAATATATAACTGTTACCCCACCCCTTTTGTTGGCATCTTCCGACTCCTATGATACACTTATTTTGCGTATATTGTAAAAGTAAGTAAATGATATAATGAACGTTGGTGTATTTTGCAGATGTCAAAACATGGTGGAACATAACTAACCAATAAAACACTGAATGCCGAATAACACTCAGTAGATTAGTTCACAAAATTATTTTAATAATTTTTATCATTTTAAATAAGACAAATCGTTAAAAAGCACTAATGCAAATCAGGAACTAACATTTATTTTTTTAAAAAGCGCTAACAATTATTACAAGTACTCTTTGAAGTCAACCAGACTGTATCTGAATTATGTATGACACCATGTACGAACAATTCAATTCAATTCAATTCTTTATTCACTCAGACCATATACATGATACATGAGGTAATATAATAATATAATATTTACGAACACCGACACACAAACACAGGATCAGTGCATTCCGCGTAGCCGGCGATCTATTATTCTGTAATTATCACCGTAATCCTCGACAGCCCAGACCACACTTCGTCTGATTGACTTGATTGAAAAGTCAGTCGTTTTTTTAAATACTACCAGCAACGACAGTTTGATCAATCCACACGCGTCGAGTTTTTGAGATGCATAAACAATTAAATCTTTATGGCGGGACTAAAGAATTATGTCGAAAGATCGAAGTTATCGAGTGTTCGAATTTTGAGTTTTCGAAGGTCGTTATTACTAGTTTGTATAGCAATTCGGCCGGGACCGTCGCTTCAAGTCGAGAGATCGAAATTTTCGAGAGATCGAAGGTGGAGTTATCGAAGTTTGACTGTATATTTGTTTTTTATAATAAAACACTTGTGTTCCTCAGAATGCATATACAGCATTATCGCGGGTCTGAATTCAACTAAGAAACGCTTGACAATATCTCGTTTTGTCACAGGTGTGAAAGTCCACCAATGGTACCGTGGCAAACTTTCTTTTCTTTTGTTAGTGGTTACGACTGCAGACGGGCCAGCCAGACAGTCGTATCAAGCTTGATTCCATGGGCAGTCATCCTCACCCTGTCGCAGACACAAACACAAATAACGTAACTAATTAAGCAAACACCCAGTTGAAACTAGTCTATCACGATAAACCTTGGTTTATTTTCCTTTAAAATAGCTTAAAATATTAATACGTCTGATAAAAATTCCCGAAAGCTGATTTTAATAGATCTTCTACGAAACGCGGTGCTTCTAATGATACCAAAATAACACACCCAGACCAAGATACTTGTAATTTCTACAGATACAATTGGATCCTTATAACATGGCACAAAGCAAGCATGACTGCAAATCGATTCATTAATAATAGTCATTTTTAAAATGTCAACAATTAAATGCAATGGGCAACTTGTGCACATGTATATGTATGCAGATATCAATTTAATTATTTATTTACTTGTTTTTTCTTTTCTTTCGTTCTTTATTTCTTCATATATAGATCTTTAAAAAATAATTATTTATTTTAATTTGTGGATGGTATTAAATGGTATACGTTCTACAAACAATAAAAAAAACAAGTAATAGTGATCATACAGTTTGCAGTTACTAATTATGGCTTATTTCAATAATATAACAAAATATATATGTTATGCACTGATACAATAATTATACCTATGGTTATAGGTACTTTTCGTCAGTAATCCAAATTTAAGAATAATAAATCTGGTTTTGGAAACTGATTCCCTCCCTGCAGTATACATACGTTTATACATGTTTGAAATAATTTCATAAATAATCCAAAATTATCCATTATGTCTTTCAATGAATGAAATTGGTATGGTTGTAAAATACAGTGCATAACTTCATGGTGGTAACATCATTTCATTATTTGTGTAGATTTGTGGAAATGTAATCATGATTGCTAGACAATGTATTCGCAATCGTAATCGATTACTTTCAATTATCTTGTAATCGTAATCGTAATCGTGACATTCTAAAGTAATCGTAATCGATTACTTTTGTCAAGTAATCGCCCCATTTCTGATCTATATATATATATATATATATATATATATATATATATATATATATATATATATTTATTACCCCAGCGGTCACTCATAACAGGGCAAATATTTTCCATATTTTCTCAGTGAGAAATATTCTGCATTGGTCTAACGAACACTACTATTGGACAATTTGACGCTTACAAACCAATGACTTTGTCGGTACTAAATATGACGTCATCACGATTTGACAAACACAAAATGACGTCATGTAGTTAAAGAGTTTGCCTTTACGGGTCTCTGTTTTTGGTGTTAAATTAATAACAAAATGTCATTTTAATGCAGTTCATTATAGATTTGGAAGCAGAATAAAGAGAATTTGTGGGTTTTTTAAATTATCTATGAACGTGATTAAATTACAACGTTATAGTAATTCTCAGAACAGTGCGTAAAGTGGTTTACATCGTTCCTATACAGGTTGGCCTTCGTGCATGTGCGTCGAAAATAAAGGTTTTTAGAGAAAAAAACAGCTGAGGTAATAAATAGAATAACAAACTCGGTACCAGTTATTATTAAATTTATGTCCCTCGTGAAATAATTTTCATTTCTCACTTGCTAAAGCTCGTGACAACTGAAAATTATTTCACTCGGGACATAAATTTGATAATAACTGGTAACTCGTTTATTATCCTCTATATATATCATATATATTATTATGACGTTACTGCAGTAGAAGGGGATTGATAATTATTTACTTAACGTAATGATTGCTTTTATCTAATGTTTGGTTTGTCTTTCTTATCATTTCATCATTGGTATATACATATATACTGACAAACAATGAAAACCCAAAACAGATATTTTTCAATATTTTGTTGTGATTAATGAAAAATATATTTATTGGACTTAAAATAAATTATGAGAGGAAGCCATTGATTGGTACTTTTAATCCTGGTTTTGTTCCCGTGACACATACAATAGCAGAAACACACAAAATGGTGTGAAATGCGTTCACTACATGCTCAATCATGCTGCATGCAATGTACCTGAAATGCCAGTATGTGGACACATAAAAGTCACGTAACGGTGTCATCCATCCAGAGACGACTTGCTGAACGTCATCAACAGACTGGGAGTGTCCGTGATCGACCTCGACCTGGTCAACGTCCCGTTACGACCCCACGCCAAGATCGGCAGATCCGACGACACCACCTCCGTGACCGGTTGGGGGGGGGGGGGGGGGGGGGGGGATCCTGTATGCTGAGTGTGGGTGTCTTCAAGTTACCAGGTGCAGGAATTTCAAATCCATCGGCCATGCAGATTTTTATAATGAACCATCAAAACCATCAAAACCATTGGCAGCCATCAATAATCCTGACTATATTTTATGTATGGCCTACTGTAGATGGATGTTTTTCCTCTACACTTTTAGTAATATTTATGTCAAATACTTACATTTTCTTGCTTAAAATATGTACAACCGTGGGCGCATTGCTATTTCAAAAAGAACAAATGGATTAGGCACAAGTTATACAACTTACTAAGTCTTCGCCATAATATCTGCATATCACTACAGTAATATATTTTTGCAATTCTAGTACCACACACAAATTCTTTCTATTTCTAGCTGGACTCCGCGCATGTTTCAAGTGCAACAGTAGATGGCATATTGGTACTAGTTCAAAATAAAGTGCAGACCTTTACTTGCTGGATGAAACAACATTTTACAACAACAAACACTGTTATATATTTCACCAATGGCAAGTGTGGTCTTGTTTAATACCATATTTAAAGTTAGGGTCACTTCGAACTTTGACCGGGTGAGATGATATTTGACATACTATATATTTTCATATACTCACCCAATAGCCAATGTGTATTTTTGTGTTGGGGTGTTGTTAAACATTCATTCATTCAGTCAGTCATTCAATCAGTCAGTCAGTCAGTCCTACTGCTATCTATAGGCACACGCTTTATCAGATTATGGGCAGGTGGATTTTTACATTTCGAGAGTCCCTTTATTAGATTATTAGAAGGATAATAAATGTATTATGGGCTACATGGTATTACTAGTACTCTATGGGAAAGCTTTCTGAGCGGTCCAGTAAATGATCTTTTCTGGAGTGGCTGTCCTCCTTTAGACGACGCACTACATACAGATTCATGGAATCAACCACTATTTTGTCAAAAGCCCATTCGACTCGCATTGTAACGATCTTGATCGCGGATAACGGTTATGTCGTTCAGATTTACACTTTTGGACATTTATAACATTATGGACTGTAAAGGACTTCTCTTTGTCATATGCATTAACGCCATCAACCTTTCAGACAATAATGCCTATCTGTAAAATCATATTGTTATCGCTGAAAAGACTAACAAATTTAAAAGGGGACACAATAAACATTGACTTTGCTCTTGAGTGGTAACTAATTAGTTTGAAAGCCTGTATGCAATAAAGCGATGAAACAATTTGCAAAGTTGCGCCATGAATAGGTTCCGATAGAATGCTTCTTTCCCTGGTGAACGTGTGTTTCCGAAACACTTAATATGTCATCATTGTGGGTTGTTCATCAGTATCCTTGTTGTGTAAACAATACCAGCCATTTAACAATCTGGATCGATTATTGATTGGTGTAATTAAAAGAGTTAGAAGAAACATTCAAATAAAACATTCAAATGTACGGAATCATCCTGGAGGGCGTTCAATATATAATGGATCACCTAAAATGGAAACCAGATCAGAGGATTTTTTATGAATTATAAACTTGTTTTATTCGATAATTTGTTGCATTGTGTCTATTTGAGTTCATTGCGTTTGGACTCATTCCTGTTTTTATAATTATTAGATGTGCTGATAGTATTAACGGTATGGTATTTGAAAAGCAAAGGAACGACAAGTTTGTTTAAGGACATCCTGTCGCATGTTATCGACTGCTGTTACGTGCATTTCGAAACGAAACGCTATTATACACTAAACAATTTGTATATTATATACATTTATTAGTATTCACATAGTTCAAGATATACAGGGAAATATAATCATCATGACAAATGACAAAGGTGTGTCATAATGATTTTACGTGCACAATGAATGACATACTTTTGGAATCCACGTCATAACATGACGCAGCTTCCCCGATCTTAGCTCAGTATAATTATTTACCAAAATTAAAATGAAGTCATTTCGTCGTCTCCTTCTAGTTACGTCTGAAACGTTTTGACATGGTTCTAGCTTGTTATTCGTGAATAATATCCTGGATAATAAAGAAATTATTACACTCACATGTGAATCGTACTGATTTTACTAAACTTGTGTCAGGATTGATGTATTACCTTGCTCGTGCTCGGGCAATACAGTAATCCTGACACTCGTTTCGTAAAATCAGCACGACACACAAGCTGGTGTAATAATTTTATATGTATATACAATTATTTTATTATAATATTTGATGACGAATAGCATTCAAAAGCGAAAAGACGATAAATTTGTAAACGTTATTTATTTCACTATAAATATGGGAAATATGATATGCTATTCAGCCGTGACCACCATTGTTTATCATTACAAAATCGTATCCTTAAATCAGCTGAATTACACGATTAATTGTAGCCCGTGTACTGTGACTGTCAGAGAGCAAGACGGACACTGGAACAGTTATGACTGCCTAAATATCCGTCTTCTCTCTTACGGTTAGAGTACTCGGGCTAGATTATTTGCTGAATATGGTTAATTGTGTTGCCTGGAACTGTCTGTCCACTGGTACCCCCAAGTAACAACCACAGTGGTAATGCTATGGTATTATATTTTACAGTCAACGTCTTAAATCTTTTCAAAATCCCCCCCCCCCCCCCCCCCCCCCCCCCACTCACGCACAAAAACCCATCATAAAACAAAACAAAACAAAACAAAACCACCAAAAGACAACTATTGTCCGAACCAAATTGTTAACAACTACGAAAAATTACTCTCCTACCTTTAATTGCCGTTAGATTTTCTCCAAAGTTTGTCCAGACAGAAATCTTGAAGAAACCCATTACAATGACACAGATTCCACATACCAGATGACAACTATGTCACCTATATCGACTTAGCTGAGAGCGCATAGGGAAAAAAGCATGTAATTTTGTGCCAGCTGCCATTTTGACTTTTCTTGGAATATTCTTCAAGAGGGGTGAAAGGATAGGACTTAATCTAACAACGTCATAACATGTTATGATATAAAAGCAAACGTGATGACGTCATATTATTTATTATTATTTTTTATTATTATTAAAAAAAATTAATGATACCACTAGAGATAATTGATTTCATATTAATTGTGTCACATACTTTGGAGGCTTTCACCCCTCTTGAAGAGTATTCCATAAACAAGCAACATGGCAGACGACAGAAAACTGTACGTATTTTCCCCTATGCAATCTCAGCAAAGACGATATCGGCGAAATCGTTGCAGTCTCGTGTGTGGAATCTGTATATTTGTAGTGGGTGTTTTTTGTGATTTGTGTCTGGACAAACTTTGGAGGAAATCTAACGGCAATTAAAGGTAGGAGAGTAATTTTTTGCAGTTGTTAACAATTTGGTTCGGACAATAATTACATTGTATATATATCAAATAAATAATAATAACACTTTTTTATTTTGCAATTTAAAATTCATTAAAAGAAACATGTATTTTTAATTCAAGGTTAATTTAATATATTAGAAATATTCAACATGAGATGAACATCCAAAATACAGAAATCAAGTTTCATTGGCCTTGGACTCAATTCGGCACGCAACCATGTAATTTCGTGTCTTGTAAAAGGGGGTAACTGTTTCTTAGTATTGCACAAGAGCAGAAAACAAATCGAACCAAGAAGTTTATTTTGTTTAACGACACCATTGGAGCACACTGATTAATTAATCATCGGCTATTGGATGTCAAACATTTGGTAATTATGACTCGTAGTCATCAAAGGAAAGCCGCTACATTTTTCCTAATGCAGCAAGGGATCTTTTATATACACTTTCCCACAGACAGGAAAGCACACACCACGGCCTTTGACCAGTTATGGTACACTGGTTGGAACGAAAAATCCCCAATTAGTTAAATGGATTCCCTGAGGTGGTTCGAGCCAGCGACGCAAGCACCTCAGGCAGCCACTCAAACGATTGAGCTAAATCCCGCCAAATGTCTTTGTGTGTGTGCGTGTGTTTGTGTGTGTATGTATGTGTGTTTGTGTGTGTGTGGGTGTATGTGTGTGTGTGTGTGTGTATCTGTGTGTGTGTGTATCTGTGTGTGTGTGTGTGTGTGTGTGTGTGTGTGTGTGTGTGTGTGTGTGTGTGTGATTGGTGGGGGTGGGGTCAAGTCATGCACCATAAAACATTAAAAAGAAGTAAATGGGATTTTGATCCGGAATACCCCACCCCGTTTAGATGCGCCTGCTGTCATCTGTCTGACCGTCGCTATTATTCTCATCGCCAGTTTCTAGAACTGGTTTGTGGGCCAAACGCTCGAACTGATAATGACTGCATATCTAGGTGACAGTGTTCTTCCCGTCGTCTTTCCATAGGAAATAAAACCAATGATTCGTAGACAGAAAGGCAACTGTAAAGACACACACGTATGCACTGGCTTCTCACTTGTCTGGTTGGCAGAAGCGACTCTGACGTCGGCCATAGACCATGTGTCAAACGAGCTAATTATAAGTTGAGCAGGTCTTCATACCTTCGCATATATTAATTTGAAAATAAATAAATTTTTATTGACATACTGAATGGTGATGTAAACAAAAGTAGCAACGTTCACAAATCCTTTAAAGGTGGTGATAACTGTCTCACAGGTAAGTATACCAGTAGTTCTTATACTAATTAATGTAATGTGTTCTAGTCCACTGGCGGATCCAGAGGGGTGGGGTGACATGGAGGTCCCTTCACTCCCTAACCGACAGTTTGAAGTGCCCTATTTAACGACTTGTTTTAAAGTCATCATCCTCAATGTACAAGACTAAATTTAAAACATTTCAGGGGAGCGTGCCTCCGAAATGTAGATCACTTTGAAAGCTCGGCAAACTCAAATAGCCCTTTGTAGAATTTTGCACCCCTACTCTTACAAAAACTGGACCCTCCTCTGTAGTCGAAGCTTTCTAAGGATATCCACTTATATATGTTTTAAAGCTTAAAAACAATTGGCATGCGAATCAGTCAACTTTCAAGTATGGTTAACATCCAAAAGTAGCCGACTTCAATATTGCTTTATTTAGAACATGTAAACATAAATATTTTTCCAAGCATAACCTATTACTAGTACATGAAAAGGAAAGGGAACAATTTAACTTTTTAATGACATACCCCGTACGTTGTAAATTGACAGTTATTATGGATGAAGGAATACCACAGCAAAGAAAAACGGTTATTATGGCTTCATTGATTTAAACATAGTTTCGTGCTTGTATCCAATTATGGTTCAACCACACTTTCTGGACTTACATTGGATTGTATACGTTTATGTTTGTTTCGTGTTGCATATGTATGTGATGTGAATAAGATGAGACGTTGATGAAGTATCTTTCTGTCTGTCACGTCTGCTGTCTGGGTTGTCTGTCCAGGTCTGTGTGTTAATGGTTAATGATTAGTGAAAGAGAAGGATGTGTAATGTCCTTACGCATTCCTACCGAGTCGATAAAACTAGTTGTCGATCCGAATATTTGCTACCTAATTTGCTAATCGAACTATTGAGTATTCGAATATTTGGGACGGGGGGGGGGGGGGGGGGAGTCACGTGGTATTGGGAATAATACTTCAGCCATTACTAAATGTGTTTATAAAAACGTAATAATTTAACGAAGAATGTCTTAAACCACAATCAATTTTAATATTTTTATAAAAATTTAAACTTCCTTAAATTAGTAAGTATTTATACTCTCACCCTGTTGAGTCGTTGTCTCTATTAAGTCGTGCCATTTGGGATTTTACCCCTTTTTAAAGTAATGCACCACTTACCGTTTGTTTTCGTTCCAAGTCTCACAGTAAGATGTGTACAGTCAAATAGCTAAGATATTTTAAGTTTTTCCAATTATTTGTTACATTTTACCTTAAAACTACATTCCCTGAAATATTTTTATTATTTAAGCATATAGAACAGAAAATCCAATTACGTTTGGTGCATATATGACGCCGCACTCCGCATTGGTTTCACTACGCTGGCTTATCCAGGTCAAAAACAAAGCCAGTATTTTGAAAGTGGGACACTTTTGACGGGTTCGTACCGATCTCGGTTTTCATTGACTTATCACAAGTATAGAATTTCCCAACAAGAGATCACGTAAGATTTCGTAATTTTTGAAGTGGCCAGCTGTTGGCATACGCGTTACATGTAAGGGGGTGTTACTAATTACGTAACGCTCTATGGGTAGAGGAAAGAGGGTACTGTGTTCGATTTACGTAACATTTTTCAAGACTATATGCTATTTTTATTCATTACTTAGACCTAAAAGGTGTTTTTTGGAAATGCACGGTCAGTCTAGGATCGATCCCCATCGGCGGGTATATAAAAAGACCATGGTATGTGATATCCTGTCTGTGGGATGGTACATATAAACGATCCCTTGCTAAAAAAAAATGTAGCGGGTGTTCCAAGGCGCGTGTGCAGGGATTTCCGCGGGGTTGAGGTTATAGACTGTGTTGAGCGAAGTTTATATGGGGCCATACTCCCCCCAAAAATACATTTGAATTTTTTTTAAGCTTGGGCAAGTAAGGGTTTCGACCTCCAATACCCTCCCTCTGCACATTCACCCGATTCCTCTCTAAGATTATATGTCAAAATTAACATATATTAGACATCCAACAGCAGACGGAAGGAAGGAAGGAAGGATAGGATATGTTTTACTTAACGACGCACTCAACACATTTTATTTACGGTTGTATGAGTCGGATGATTATTAAATCAATATGTTTTTTCTTTGATGTCGTTAAAAACCCCCCCCCCCCCTCCCAATTTTACCCTTTCCAAACGAAATAATATTTATTTGAATTTGTCGATTTTAACACGTAAAATTAAGAAGTGAAAACGTTCATTGTCTACTTTAGTATATTTTATTTTTAAAATATATACATGATTAATGTGTTACTAGTATACAAACTAAACTTTGAAAGTTCTACTAACACTTTATAAAATATCAATTCTGAAATAGGAAGGTACGACTGTCGATAATACGTTGTCAAGATCAAACCGGTTTTAACTAAAGACTCTAGTACCGTATTCTCAACCGAACGTTCTTCGTACAGCGCAAGATTTCTCTTGTAATTTTTTGGGACGAACCCTACAATTTGAAATCGGCAAACGCACGTGTTAACTGAAACTGACAACAGGCTGTCGTTTGTGCTTTGCCGAGCTATGGCGGCACAGGCGACGAATCAAGCGTATACGTTTGACGATATCCGTTCATTGCGAACACACACGACTTTTTTAAAAGTGCATTTGCGCTTGTATTTCACATTTGTACATGATGTTATAATATGGTAACCCAAGAATATAACTAAAAAAAAACAATTTCTACACAGGAAACAAAATAGGTCAAAAACACATGACCCGTATGCCAATTAAAACATTTGTACTTTTCGTAATTTATGGCGATCATGCCTAAAATATATATCGAAGTGTCGTCTGCATGTGCATGTTTATTTTTATGTATTAGTGTGTGACGTCAGTAAAAATGTGAGGTCACATGTCAATCGTTGTTCAATGCAAGCAAATAACAGCGCTAAAAATTGAAAACGTAAACCAAGATGTAGATCAATAGAGTTTTACATTAAAAATATGGCTATTACTACAATATGTATAGTGAGTATTATATTTGAATAAATATAAAAATATATATTTAGATAAAAAATACAATTAGAAATAACCAAAGCTATTTAAAAAAGCAAAAAAGAAGTTTGTCCCACCTTATCTTGTAAGCAATATTTTAAACACCATCCAGCAACCTGCTGACTGCTAAATGAATAATTTTTTCATAAAAAGCACTTACTTTTTATTGATTTCTTCGAGACATAAATTCAACCAAGCAAATTGCAGCTATATACTTTGTTCTTATGACGTTTTGCGCTTCTATACTTGAAAATAGTAAATAACACGACTCAATAGAGTTATGGTTTTTTGTTTTGTTTAGTGAGCGGCGGTAGATCGATTGTAAGCACGTGTGTACTTTTGATTGCAACAAATATGCAGATTTTTCTGCATTGTGGGTTCAAGTAACAATTAAATATTTTCTTTGACTAATAATTATAATAAAATTACAAAGCAGTTTTAAAATATACTAATACAATTATTAAGTACCTTGACTCACCAGGGTCCCATGCTAACACATTTGTAATTTTCTAATGTTTTAAGCGTTAATTGTATTACAGAATGAGTATTGTTTTAATTACAGCATGGGCACCTACTTTTTTCAAAATAATTAGTCAGGTTTTTTTTTTGTTACTTACAAAATGAGTCGCTTTTTATTTTAAAAATGAGTACCTATTCTTTCACATCCGTTGGTGAGAACATAATGCGTTATTTTTGATAACACATGAATTGTTTACACTCGTACGTGTGTTAACAATTTAAAGACATAGGACTGGCTTCTCCTAAGTGATGACCAGGTCACCAGTGCCATGCATGCAATGAAAAACAATACGGTGGAAATCGATTACACTGTGACGTATAGTTAACCTGACAATCATGTGTCTGTGACGCGTAAGTTAGCTACAAGTGCAACGGCTGTAAATAACTTTAGTCGAAAAAGATGTTAAAATTTGCTTAAAACGTATTGTTGTTGTTTGGTTTTGTTTTTGGGGGGTGTTTTGGGTTGTTTTTTCCTTTCGCTCGTTAGATACATTTTAAAATAAAACGCGTTGTGAGATAAACGGTATCCATCAGCCACTCATGTATTATTCTCTATTTACAAAATGAGCCTTTATACACACGTCATCAGTATTGCCACCACAGCTGTCAAGTTCATCATTTTATCTAAACCGATAACAAACACAAACCAAATGTGCAATGGTTTTACCAAAGAGATGAAAAGGTATCCTCAATTTAGTTGATAGAATAATATATGTCGGAAGTGTATTTGGATAGGTATTCGCAAACAAGCAGTGTTGAAAGGTTGGGGTTTTTTTTTATCAATACATATAGTATGGCATGATAGTGACAGTGGTGGATTCTTTAGAGAACTAATGATATGGTGGCATTCCATTAACTACGTCCATTAGCAACATTATTTGTTTTCTATTGTTAAATTGTTACCAATCATGCCTCTTTCCGTAATGACCAGTATTTTGCTAAAGATCAGTTTAGAACCCCTACTTCAACACATTCGGGGGGGGGGGGGGGGGGGGGGGGGGGGGGGGGGGGGGGACGGGGGACGTAGCCCAGTGGTAAAATGCTCGTTTGATGCGCGCTCGGTTTGGGATCGATCCCCGTCGATGGGCCCATTGGCCTATTTCTCGTTCCAGCCAGTACACCAAGGAAGGAAATGGTTTATTTAACGACGCACTCAACACATTTTATTTACGATTATATGGTGTCGGACATATGGTTAAGAACCACAATGATATTGAGCACCACGACTGGTATATCAAATGCCGTGGTATGTGCTAACATGTCTGTGTGATGGTACATGTAAAAGATCCCTTAAGACTAATGAAAAAATTTAACGGGTTTCCTCTCTAAGGCTATATGTCAAAATCACCAAATGTTTGATATCCAATAGCCAATTATTAATAAAGCAATGTGTTCTAGTGGTGTCGTTAAACTAAACAAACATCTTCAACACATCCACTCTGGGAGTCTTCAACACCTCCACTCTGAAGCCTTCAACACCTCCACTCTAGAGCATTCAACACCTTTACTCTGGAGCCTTGAACACCTCCACTCTGGAGCCTTCAATACCTTTACTCTGGAGCCTTCAACACCTCCTCTCTGGAGCCTTGAACACCTCCACTCTGGAGCCTTCAACACCTTTACTCTGGAGTCTTCAACACCTTTACTCTGGAGTCTTCAACACCTCCACTCTGGAGCCTTCAGTGACTTTACTCTGGAGTCTTCAACACCTCCACTCTGGAGCCTTCAACACCTCCACTCTGGAGTCTTCAACACCTCCACTCTGGAGCCTTCAACACCTCTACTCTGGAGTCTTCAACACCTCCACTCTGGAGCCTTCAACACCTTTACTCTGGAGTCTTCAACACCTCCACTCTGGAGCCTTCAACAATATATTATCATCATGGTAATTCTGATATATATTCAGAGAGAAAACCCAGGGCCATGATAGCACATATCACGGTCTAATTCATCTAATTAAGGCCTGGTGCAAATAAGGTGTGACATTCGACACAAAAAAATATATTAAAAAAAAAAACATTTTTTATTTGCATGCCATCAAGCTTGATGTTTATTAGTAATATATAGCCGTTATGGATGGGCCATATTTCGTTATGGTTGGGCATGTAGATTTCGGCATGGTCTACGAGTAATATCTCGAGAAAACTGAGTCTCTGAAATAAAAAGATGGTAACATGCATTAAGAAAAGCTTAATAATATTGCATGCAGGAGGCATAATGCAGATTGGATACTGTACCGTTATGGTTGGGACACATTTAGCAAGTGCAATTTAGGATACAAGTGCAAGTGTTATGTACAGAAGATGGTTAGTAATGTTGGGAAATTGTAGTCTATGACCAGTATTATCCAATAAAGCCCTTTTCTTTATTATATCTTCTCAATTCTCAAGTACCGATCCATAAATGTTAGAAATAAGCAATTTAGTGAATTTTGGATTCATTTGACCATTTTAACTGAAAATACTGTCAAAATATCCCTTTAAAGCTGTTGTCATGGTAACAAAACATTTGTTCAAGTTAGGTATGTGATTTATGTCGTGAATATTTGTATTCTGTTGCTTTATAAAGGAAAACACTAATATTAGTAATAATAGTTTATGAATTATAAGTGTGTCACGCAAAAATAGTGATATTTGGTTCAGTTTATGAAGATGTTCATGTTGATAATTCTGCTAGTTTTTCAGCGATTCTCCTAAAATTTGAAGAATGTTTAGTCTGTAGGTTTGGGATGTAGATAATATCAAGAAAAATAATATATTTCCATCACTCATATTTGTTTATCAATGCCCCAATACTGGCTTGAAGTATTATTCCTTTTATTTGCACCAGGCCTTAAAACGTTCTGTATTTGCAGAAAATATGATGAAAGAAAAAACACTAACAGCGAAAGGAGCAGCGACAGTCATTGTGTGTGTGATCATGCTAGATCGTTCTGTCCTGCCTTCGTGTAACGCCAACTACTTCAGCAGACTTCCGGGATATGGCCTCAGACTAGAGTTATCCACCCATTTGGTTGTCCAAAATACGGAAACTAATGCGAGAAAATATAGTTTTCTTGTGATGTGATTAATGGCTGGGGAGCTGCTTAGTATACTGGATTGTTACACTGGGTTTGACAGGTAAGAGGATGCAGTTAGTGAATATGTGCACTTGGTTTACACTGGATACTGCATAATGTCCCCCAGAGCACATTGAAGTCATGCAAAATTTGTGTAAAATGCAGAGAAATGGGTGTGATTCGGTCCCTTAGCCCACGTGTGTTTGTTTACATTGATATAACGCGGAAAAGAGCTGGACAACAGATGTCGTCCTTTCGAGTGTTCAATGGGCCCAGGCAGGTAATGTTTCCCGTGAAATGCTAATGGCCTGGTGAAATTAATAAAAGTGCTACAGCCACTGGGGCTACATGAGAATACATAGTGAAATTAATTGTGGTCTGAGGCCTGATATAGTAGGATGTTTGACACAGGGTGACACACTTTGATACCTAATTGTGAGGTAACTATGCCAGTTACAGCGCTCAAAATGTACATGCTAATTGTCCAGATAGGTGGAAATCTGAAACTAATCAGTTTGGGTGGTGAATATTTTATTTTGTTTAATTAAATTAAATTTTATTATATTTATATTTTCAAAATTTGTAATTTCACAAATTATGACATAATTCAGCATGCATTGTAACCCTATCAGGTCATAGGTCATTCTTTTCAATCAGGCTGTATCCCTACACCCTATGAGAACCTCACTTTGAAGGTTAAGGTCAAATAAGTCAATATGGAGGATTTCTTCAATGATGTTTGACACAGGGTGACACACTTTGATACCAAATTGTGAGGTAACTATGCCAGTTACAGCACTCAAAATGTACATGATAATTGTGCAGATAGGTGGAAATCTGAAAGTTATCAGTTTGGGTGATGAATATTTTATTTCTTTAAATTAAATTAAATTTTATTATATTTATATTTTGAAATTTGTAATTTCACAAATTATAACATGATTTGACCTGCATTGTACCCGTATCAGGTCATAGGTCATTCTTTTCAATCAGAATGTATCCCTGCACCCTGTGAGGGCCTCACTTTGAGTAATTGAGCTAATTGAATAAGTGAAAATGGAGGCTTTTTCTCAAAAATACCAGAGGGTAATTTTTTCAAAATGTGATCCTGGGCCAAATGGTGAATGTATAATGTGGAATGGGCCTCCCAGACCAAATGGATATGGTGCTATTAAGTTCAAATCACCAATCACAGGCCAGTATCGTACAGTAAATGCTCACAGATTAAGTTTCATGGTCTTTAATAAGGAGATGGACCTAGATGGCAGTGACATCAGTCACCTGTGCCATAACCGTCTTTGTATGTTTAAAGATCACTTATCTGCTGAGCCACATGCAATTAACAGCTCGCGCATACAATGTGTGAACCGGGATGTCTGTCAGGGACATGGACAATACCCTCCCTGCCTCTTGCATCTCAGAATGCATAACATATAAGAATGTAAAACAATAACAAAGTTTAATTTAAAGAAATATTTTATGTCATAAAATCACATATAAATATCACATATAAATATCACATGATACATTTATTCAAAAGCATACATTTATTCACATTACAATTTTTTATTGTTTAAAGTCAGTCTTCAATGTCTAGGGTTCATGTCCACAGCAGAAATGCTATCATGCAAACTGATAGTTCCTATATTATATGTATCACTTGAAAGTTTGTGACAAAAATTACTTTGAATAACTGTGGTCGCAGGAGTTGTCTGTTCTTTGACTGTCAATATCTAATAATCCTTTCTTGTAGTCAGCTTGTTGATCTCTGTGCAAATGTTTATATCGTAAGTGATCTCTAATTTTACTTCCTTGCTGGACTAAGTGCCTTTTAATCACCTGTGGATTGTTTTGATATCTTTTTTGATAGTCCGACTCTTTGTCCATCTGACGCAGTGAACGCCTCACCCGAGCTGACAGTTCGACGCCACAGTACTTGCACTTTTCCATCATCGATGTTCCCGGGGCGTTGTTCAGCCTGTGGATGGTGGATGCAGCTCTCCCAGTCATCGTTCGTGAATAGTTCACATTCTTAGGTAAGGAAACACTGAGAGAACGGTTCGCAGCCTCACATTTCTGTGTGTCTGTATACAGTTTCATTTGCTCTACAGCTGAAATACTTAGTTTAATCTTCAGAAGTCCCAGTACTAACATTTTGTCATTTTCATTCATATTCAGCTCTGTGATTCTGTGTGTACCCAGGAACATGGATCGGTGCCACCAGTTGTTCGTTATTCCTCCACTGCAGACGACCGAGTACCGCGAACACTTTGAACAGTCACCACCGTAGCACGAAAGTGTCGATTGCAGGACCTTTGGTAAGTTTCGTTTCAGTACACCGATATTACCAGTGTGTAGTTTCATCAGTTCTTTAAGAATTAAACTGCACCTTGCTTTCATATCCTGGCTGAATACCTTCTGTGCTTCACGCTTTTGTTCACGGGTGGACCCAGTAAACATGTCGGGACTGAAGTTAGCTTTGTAACACTTACGAAACTGACTCTGACCTAAGTGGGTTGGATCAGCTAGCCGCTGCACTTTCCACATTGGATGTAGAAGTTTCAAAGCACTATCAACTCCAGCAGATGATCTGGAATATCCATCTGTTGTGACGTATTTTATGAGAATACCTTGTAGAGCCAAGTCTGTTCCGATATCTTTTCCCATCTCGTATTCCGACAGCGGAGCAAATGGCGGCAAGTTTGCTGTGCAGTCAGGATGACCACCGGGACACGTCACATGAATACCTTTGTTTCTTAACCAGGCTCCGGTCCAACAAAGTTTATTCTGGAAGCAGGCACTTACAATGAATTTTCTTTCAGTCATTGTTTCACACGCAAGTCCTATAGCTTGTGATGCATTCTGGCCCGGTTTCTTCCGACTTGTTATTGTCGTGGAGTTGTATCTCCCATCCATGGCTATGTTAATTTCATCACGTTCATTTCCACGTTTCATGTTAATGTCTTTCAGTAGCTCAACTTTTGTGCCATATCTTTTTCATTTAGATCTGTTACAGCCGTTGATACCTTGTATGATGTTCTCTGCATGCTGCTCCGACACGGCGGTGGAATGTCCATGCCTGCCAATAGCACTCTCGCTCTCGTATTGCCGACGGGAGTATCTTGGAGACCGATAGCAAGACCCACATTAGTTTTTGCTGCATTTGGGCCAGGTTTATTTGTCTTCACCTCATTGTACAATTTGCTTTCAGGAGCAGTAAAGTCACAATTCACACAGTGTAGTGTGATTTTCCAACAAAGACCCCACTTAACCTCTTTTAATATTTGCATTTCAGGCTCGTCGCACTCAGGGGAAGCTGTTGAGTGGTATCTGAAAGCTGTATTCCATGCATCTACCATTCTGTCATTGTCCATTATTCTCATGCCTTCTTTTTCTTTACACTGTTGTTCTTCTTTCATTTCAGACGCAGTACATGTACTCGTAATGGGAGTAGCAGGCGGACTGGCTGTGACGCACCTTCGCAATCTGGAGTGGATATGGTGGCTGAAGTGGAACTCGACTTCGTGACCAAGGCAAACTCGTCTATATTCATCCGGACTACTGGTCGCAACTTCTCAGTGTGAGATTCTGGACTTGCATGTTCATGCAGCAGAGTTGCACCCTTATTCCAAGGTGCATGTCCCTTCTTGAACTGTCTTTCGTCTTGTATTGCCTTCCATGGATGTGACTCGTAGTGTATAAAACAGTGAAATACTTATTGTGGTATGCATGTCCACCCTTATATATATGTTCATGTGTGATGTCACTTTCAGTTCTGATGCATTAAAACATTTCAGTGCAGTGGCAGTTGACAGCTTTTTTTTGTTCACTGTGTATTCGGTACTGCATCTTTGCAGACTGGTGCCCTGTCCTCTGCATTCAGGTATGACGTATGAAACGCCAACAGACTGGGAATATCTCCAGGTAAAGACAGGTAAGATAAAAACCTAATGTTATTGTTGTTGATTCGTTCCTGGCGAATTCAAATTAACATTTCCCATAAATGAAGTTCCTTTATTTCATTTTTGTACAGAAAACGTTTTCACGATTTTATCCAATTACGGTTCAAACATGCTGTCCTGAACACACATGTTATCGGGTATGTCTCTGTCAGTGGTTAATAGTTAGTTGTTTGGTTTTAAATATATTGCTGTAAGTTTCTAATGGTAATGGATGCAGTTGTACCATTGTTCAGTGGCGTACCGTGGGCGGGGATACCGGGGCGGTTGCTCTGGGCAAAGATTCTGAACTGGTGGAAGGGACTCAGGGAGTGCTAACGGTCCACTGGTTAGGGGTCGCCTTGCTCCTGGCGCTGGCAACCCACACTACGCCACTGCCCTTGTATTCCACTGATGTAGATTGCCTGTGGTAATGAATAATAATGTTAATATCTTCTTTTATTTTCACTAATATGTATTTCATGAGGTAATAAATGATAATGATAATATCGTCCTTGTTTTCTACTAATGTAGATTCCATTTCGTAATCAATGATAATGTTACTGTCTTCTTTGTTCTCTATGTTGTATATTTCTGGTGGTAATGGTGCGAAATATCAATAATTCCCAAGTTTAAATGTTAATAGTTTCTTGGTTTTCCAAGTATGGTGGTAAATATAAAATGTTTTCCACTGTTGTTTATTTATGGTTGCAATGATAGTAAATATATTGTTGAAAATTAAAAATATGTATCCACCTGTATATTTCTTGCCCCATTGGTGGTTAATACAAATATGTTTCTTAGTTTCCATTTGTATAAAAAAAAAAATTGTAGTATTGTTGGTAAATGTAAATGTGTTCTTGTTTCCCACCCTCATACATTCCTGCTGGTCATGGTGTTAAAAATATGTTTCTTATTTTTGACAGTTATATTTCTGGTGGTAATGGTGATACAAAAATAAATGTTTCTTATTTTTCACTGGTATATTTCTGGTGTTATGGTGTTTACTATAAATATAAATGCATGTTTCTTGTTTGACATTATTTGTAGATCTCGTCCTCTATAATGACTGGGCGTTGGTGTTTCGAGCTACTAGTCACATTAACCAATCAGCGTACGATACGTGGACTACCCCTGGACATCATGACGACTACCCAGCACTACGTCGCGACGTCCCTGTTGGTTGTTTGTCGGTGAACGGGTCACACTCCTGTGACAGACACTTCAAAAGTAAACTCATCGACATCTGGAATTCGGCGGATATTGCACAGGTACCAGTATACCTACACACACACACGGACGCACGCGCGCGCACACACACACACACACACACACACATGCATATATATATATATATATATATATATATATATATATATATATATATATATATGAGGTGTTTGAACATGCTTTTATTTAAAAGGGGGGAGTGCGTGCGCCCTTGGGGTCCGTCCCACTGGATCCGAGCCTGGCTATATATATATATATATATATATATAGCTGTTGTTGTATGGTATAAATATCACAACTTCAGACATGTATAGAGCATGTCAACTTTATGCCATTCTATTATTCATCAGGGTAATAGCATTTAAATGATTTAAATAATTTCACGGCTTTGTGTTTATAGGTGAGACTGGTGCTGTACGAAAACGGCGTTGCCATCGAAACTATAATTTTCAACGCTACAGGGACGTCGTCGACGACGTGGTTTACATTTTCTAGAATGACGTCTTCATCATGGACTGACATGTCAAACAGTTTCAACTTCTTTTCTCAGACTGGGTAAGATTTGTTCCTTGCAGTATTAAACGCAGTTTTAAGATATTTGCAGTTTTGGTAAACGTTTATCTATCCAACTAGTATGGTTGAGTTCTGTGAGTGAACCATAACAGCGTGTGATTATCTTCAACCAAATAAGTCATTAACGCTAACTGTTTGGTGCTGGTACCGAGATACGAAGTCTATATGGTCAACAACTGACAACAAGGGTGGTTCAAGGAGGATTTGATTGACATCGGAGACGTTCCAACATAGTTTCATTTGCTACAAAAAATTAGTCTGAACTGTTATAGCCAGGCTCGGATCCAGTGGGACGGACCCCAAGGGCGCGTACACCCCCCCCCCCCCCCACCAAAAAAAATAAAAAAAATAATAATAATAATAATAATAATTAAAAAAACAAAATAAACAAAATAAACAAATAAAAATAAATAAATAAATAAATAAAAGCCTGCTTAAACACCTCTTACCATGTCCGGCACCCCCCTTTCACATACCAGTGGATCCGCGCCTGATAACACTTGGTATGTACTACTTGGGCGGAAACATTCATACACCAAACAGCCGTAATTTAAAACTGTCTGACATGTCGTCAAACGAAAATTATTTCCCTTTTCTACAGGCCTCGGTGGCGTCGTGGTTAGGCCCATCGGTCTACAGGCTGGTAGGTACTAGGTCGAGGCATGGGAATTTTAATCCAGATACCGACTCCAAACCCTGAGTGAGTGCTCCGCAAAGCTCAATGGGTAGGTGTAAACCACTTGCACCGACCAGTGATCCATAACTGGTTCAACAAAGGCCATGGCTTGTGCTATCCTGCCTGTGGGAAGCGCAAATAAAAGATCCCTTGCTGCCTGTCGTAAAAGAGTAGCCTATGTAGCGACAGCAGGTTTCCTCTAAAAAAAACAGTGTCAGAATGACCATATGTTTGACGTCCAATAGCCGATGATAAGATAACAAAAACAATGTGCTCTAGTGGCGTCGTTAAATAAAACAAAACTTTACTTTCCCTTTCCTTACCTCACAATTAAAGGTGAAATATTAAAGATACTTCGGTTTCACGGAGCGGGACGTAGTCAAGTAGTAAAGCGTTCGCTTGATGCGCAGTCGGTCTAGTATCGATCCCCGTCGGTGAGCCCATTGGGCTATTTCTCGTTCCAGCCAGTGTACCACGACTGGTATATCAAGTGCCGTGGTATGTGTTGACTTATCTATGGGATGGTGCATATAAAAGACCCCTTGCTACTAATAGGGAAATGTAGCAGGTTTCCTCTCTAAGACTAAATTTAAAAACAGCCAAATGTTTGACATCCAATAGCCGATCAATAAATCAAATGTGCTCTAGTGTTGTCGTTAAACAAAACAACCTTTGGCCTGAAAATACTTTGATCAATATTTCAGTAATATACGCGTAATTCCTTGCATGAAATATTATTCTATGCCTGTGTGAGCATTCAAACGCCTTTTGTTTTCGGAAGTTATACAAATATTTCGACGCCCGTATTGGGGAACGCTATAAAAATTGGTTGTCCTCCTACATACAGTGCTGGAACAATATATCAATGCCAAAATCATTTCTTCTTTGTAGACAACGCACGTGACAGTGAGCCATGGCTACATACCCTCACATCCCTTGCTGCTAATCGAAAAGAGTAGCCCATGAAGTGGCGACAGCGGGTTTCCTCCCTCAATATCTGTGTAGTCCTTAACCATATGTCCGACGCCATATAACCGTAAATAAAGTGTGTTGAATGCGTCGTTACATAAAACATTCCTTTCTTTTGAACCATGAACCATCATCAGTTTTGCTAAAAAAACGATCTTTCTTTACAGGGCAAAGTAATCGTAAGTTATTCATTCTACCTAAAACATTGCTTGTCCTCTGTTTCATATTTAAGTATGGCACAGATATTTCGACGCTGGTACATCTCGTTCCATCACGATGGATGCCCAGCTGACATTGGTTGGATGGTGGTCCTGGATAGTGGTCCTGGATAGTCCTGCTTTAGCATGTTCTTGGGAATATCCTCGAAATGCGGGTTTTCCTGCCTTCCTGTATGGGCCTAATCACCAGAAAACAACGTGGCACTCGGAAGGTCTGTATTAATATAACTATACACCTGGAATTTAATTAAGCACCACCTGAACTGTATTGCAGCCAAAAAGGCATCTACAAGTAACTGTCCGTACCGATGGGGTTTAAACATGATACTGAGAGCTTTTACATATTCTATATTTACATAGTATGTACCAAGATGGCATGAATAAATTGCTTATGAGACGCATATCAGTGAGATTCTAGCTCCATAATTCATTACCATAAGTTTTCTCTTTTTTTCTTTAGAATACATTAAATAATGACGTAATGACAGAATTTCTTGCTGTCAGTCATTTTCAAGATCCTCTGTCTACAGAGAATATTAATTTCAGTGTCTGGTATCCATGAAATGATCATAATTACTTGAGATGTATAAGCCACATGGTCAAAACTAGGTGGTTCTTAATCAGGTGTATACATTTTAGAAGTTATAATATATATATATATATATATATATATATATATATATATATATATATATATATATATATATATATATATATATATATATATATGTGTGTGTGTATATGTATGTATGTATGTATATATGTGTATATGTATGTATATGTTGATGTATGAATATCTATAAATTGTATGTATGTTGGGTTTGACTATTACATACATGGACATTAACTATGTATCTATGTGTGTATGTAAGTATGTATGTATGTATGTATGTATGTGTATATGTATGTATGTATACATGTGTATATGTATGTATGTATACATGTGTATATGTATGTATGTTGATGTATGAATATCTATACATTGTATGTATGTTGGGTTTGACTATTACATACATAGACATTAACGCACCGGCGCAGGAGATATATCCTTTCTGGCCTCAAACATTTTCTCATGCCGTTGCTGGAAATCGAACCCGTGGCATCTTAACGCTCACACCTTGTAGACTTGCCACAATACCCTTTCGGATATCGAGTTAATATTTAAAGAAGAATGCTATTTAACTGAACCAGATGCTGTGATCTATCCAAACTTCGCTTCCAAGCGTCCAACAATTGCGAGACGTCATTTGTCATTGTAGCATAATGTTAATATTAGTGAGTAGAGCGCGATGTCGCATAACATAAAAAGTCGAGAGTATTTTTTTTTTGTCTCGTCCCAGCCAGTTCCAAATCATTCTTGGATGGTTGTTTATGCTGTAAGGGCCGCACTACGCTTCCAACTGTCTAACAATTATTGCATGACGTGGGAAGAGGGTGATGCTGTTAACGTTAGATCAGTTTATGCTGTGGGAGACAAACGTCAATTCCAAGCGTCTAACAATTGAGTGACGTCATTTATCTTTGTAACGTAATGGCAATATTCAGCTTAGTGGGATAGGGCGCTTTCTTGTGTAGGATATGAAGTTGGTGCGGGTTTTTTTTTTTTCTCTCTTCCCAAACAGTTCCAAACGAATCTTCGATCGTTGTTTATGCTGTGGGACGCAAAGTAGAAGCGTCTAACAATTGCGTGACGTCATTTCTCATTGTAAACATTTAGTCAACAGAGCGTGATGTCGTCTAACATAAGACGTCCAGAGTATTTATTTTTCTCATCCCAACCTGTGCCCAACGATTCTTAGATCGATATTAATGGAGTGGAAGACAAACTTCACTTCCAAGCGGCTAACAAGTTCATGACGTCATTTGTCATTGTATCATAAAACTAATATTGAGCTTAGTGAATAGAGCACGATGTCGTGTAAGATACAGAGGCGAGGGTCACAATTGAGAACTATAGTGGAAGAGACAGCCGAAGTGAATCGGTTAATAAACCACCTGTTCGGACCGGTCTTACAGCCAGATGCGGTCATATAGCAAAAAACCTGAGACGGAAATATTTCTAATTTTTTAATGAAAATAAATGCTTAAATAATGTATGCAAGTTTGCAATCGTGTATGTTGTTAGTGCCAACGAGAACCCATTCTATTGGTAATCTTCGTTTGATGTTGGGCAATTTAACATGAATTTCAATGGCAAGACCTTAGATCGTTCTTCATGCTGTGTGAGCTAAGCTTGGCTTTCCATTGTCTATCAATTGCGTGACGTCATTTCTCATTGTAACGTAATCATAATCGCAAAATTTAGATTAGTGCATAGATCGCGATATTGTGTAGGATCATAGGTACTTGACGACAGGATAATAAACCATTTCCAAATGATACTAGTACATGATACGGTGGTTTCTGCATTGAGTTAGACACTGTGATTAAAAGCCCAATGTCCGATAAACATTCAGTACTTTTCTTTATTTTTTCCTTTTTTTTAACAGCACCCTATCCTAAGCATTTTGATTCGCGTTTTATTCCCGGCCATGATGAAATGAGGATTTTACCCCGCCCATAATGCAAATTTTAAAACACGAAACAACATGAGAAAAATGTAAAAAAAAGTAAAAAAATACTTTTACAGCTTAATTTGTATCATATGCTTCTTGAAAAATACCTTATGACTTTGATATAATCAGGTATTAAAAACACTTCATCAGGACCATAAAAAGGAGAAGGTTTGCAACTCCGACCATCTCGGACGGAAGTAAAGTTTAACCTTTCAGGTCAACCAATCAGAAATTAAATAAATAACGCCGGAAAAAGATCGTACAAAATAACAAAAAGTGATCAGAAGAAGCCAAAAGTACCGAAAACGTATAGCGACATTAGTACTGGAATAAAATAAAATAAAAATAAAATAAAAATAATATATACATATATATTGACAATAACTTTTAAATGATATGTTTTTAATATTTGTAATATACAACTTAAATCAAAATAATGCAAAATAATGTGCTATCGTGGTATTAATTAGGCCTTAATCACGGAGTTAATGCTGAATACAAAACAGACGACAGACTAAAGCTTAGCATGGTGAGGGTATAGTTTTAAATATTTCATCTTGAAAAAAATATTAAATCGATTCACTGGTGTATATAATTGTTGTACTCACGAAAAAGGAAATCATGCGTCTGTTTTGCTCTAGCTACATCTGACGCAGGCGTGTGTACACAGGTTTTCGGGGTCGGAACCTTCCCTCGAGCATTTTTTTTTTGTAGGCGAGCATGATCTGACCCCACCCCCTATAAAGTTTTATTTATGTGTAGGGTGAATAATACATTTCTAACAACACCACTAGAGCACATTGATTTGTTAATCATCGGTTGTTGGATGTCAAAATTTTAATTTTGACAGTCAGAGTCTTAGAGAGGAAACTAAGTACATTTATCCATTTGTAGCATGGGATCTTTTATTTCCACCACCAGATAAGATATATACCACGGCCTTTTATATACCAGTGATGGTGCACTGGCTGGAACGAGAAAAAGAGTAATGGGTGCTGACCAGTTGTCTTGATGCTCCCAAACATTTCTTCAAACCCAAGGCCGAAATCACTTTGCCCTAAAAAATGTTTTATTATTTCAACCACTGTTTATCAGTTTAGGGTTGCAAAAAAAAAATTCATCGTGTTTATAACTGCAAATATGAACACACCGTCCCAAATTTCAACCATGGCAAGATAAATTCGTTGTAGAAGCATCTCGGGGTATATGGCTTTTTATGTACCCTCTGTGTGGTCTTTTACCCCATCGCTTTCGGCTCGGGGTAAAAGAACACACAGAGGGTACATAAAAAGCCATATACCCCTCGTGATGCTTCTACAACTTATATTATTCAGAATTGGGCAAATTTTAAATCATCTTTTATAATTGTTAAACATAAGAAATTATCTCACAAGGAGTTCCAAACAGAACAGTAGCAAAGTAACACTATATTGCCTCGAAAAGGCGTCTCTATGCATATATATTTGAAACATTTCCTGAGGAGGCATGGCCCCAGACCCCCCCCCCCCCCCCCAAGATATGTCGCTCCCTTCAGTTGCCCTTTTCATAATTATGGAACCCAACCCTGTTAAAAATCCTTAATCAGCCCTTGTAATATATATATATATTGTTATTCATACAATAATTTATTCACACTACACAAGGTAAAAATAATACCATAAAAACAAATGTGTTTCGGTATCTTGCTTGACTTTAGGCATAACTTCCAGTGAATTCGATGTGCGATAATGATATTAATGATGAACTATATATAAATAAATTATTTCAATACAGAAATAAACAAACAAAAATTGAATTGAAACAAATAAAAATATGTGAATAATTATGTATTAAATAACGTATAAATGTGTAAATTAATGTCAGTATGCAAATGACACAATTATGTAATGTTCATGGAAATTTCGAAAAGTGTAACATTATAAAAAAATTATAAAAGCTACTGAATATGTTCATGGTACTACACTACTGCATTAAACAAGTTTTCCATTCTGGGGCCATCCATAAAGTACGTATGCAAAAAATATGAAGTTTTTACACATTCACACACACACACACACACACACACACACACACACACACACATTTTAAAAATGTATTTTATTTACTTTTTATAATTTTATTTCTTTGGCCTAGCCCAAAAATAAATATTAATATAAAAATATAAACAAGTATACGTCGTACAATTGTGTCTAACACTGCCTTACGAGGACGTAAAACGGGACCGTTTTGAATAAATGCTAACAATACTAATAAATGCTAATAATACTAATGGAAATGATAATGATAATTTTTGCAATGACACACACACACACACACACGCACACACACACACGCACGCAAATAAAGAAATAACAAAGTAAACTACAAAGTACGCTACTGAAAATCAATTAACGCTGTTGTGGCATTTCAAGGTATTTCCTTGCAGTAAAAAACCCAACACCAGTATAAAAATGTAGACTAAATTAGGTTATAAAGCAACACGTTATGAAATAATTCTATTGTTCACCACATACCATCACATTAGATAATGAAAAACAAATGTACCGCTTGTTCATTACTCATCTTTACGTTGATCTGACGGTGCTAACACAAAATTATCCCATTGGTTGACCTGGTTGACCTGGAATATTAAAGGTCACTTCCGTCCTAGATGAGTACCAAGTTGTATGCCTTTTCTATTATTATATATTTGACTTTGAAAATGTAAGTTCTTTAATTACTTTGTATAATATCTACATTTGACATTTTATTGCAACTTCATAAACCAGTTCAGAGATTTAAAATGTTTAATTAATTAAACATCAGTTATTTCAAGTCAGTTTTCAAATTTATATTTTTGAGTTCAGTGTAGGGAAAACGCTTGTTAAGCCTTGTAACAATATAGGCTACGTGTTAGTGGTTATCATTATTTTTATTATTTTATTTTATTTGTTTTCTCTTCCTCTTTGACAACAGCAATATTTTCAGAGGTTTGTATGTAGGCTAGTGTGTGCTAAGAGGGTTTTTGAGGGGTATATTGTGGTATATTGACAATATTTACATTATCCTGTCATCA